>NC_063211.1:4595037-4617537 GCF_017589495.1 Alosa alosa | reverse complement strand
AGACCAATGGGTCAGTGTCAGATGAGTTGTGTGTGGAATTGTGAATGCTATCGACGTGAACACGCTAGATAACAGTCTTAGGTATTGGTGCGGCCATCTGTTCCTGTCTAGCTTTACATGTATATGTCGTCTACCAACCTAAACTTGCGTCCTTCTTACACAAACCCTGGTTCATAACAGGACCATGTTTCCCTTGCTTGCTCTTAGTGCACAACTGGGGTTGTATAGCTGCTTGGACTTGTTGATCATGGTTTTGGAAAATGTTTTGCTGTTTATTTTCCCCCTCACGTTTGCTTGCACGGACAGATAGAGTTGGGAGAATATGTTGCGGTGTTTGTGGATTGTTTGTCGTGTGTTTTTGGAGGTACCTTGTTCTTGCTGCTTTCGCAGGACTGCAGGCTGGCCAGGATCTGGCTCTCCACTGCCTGGACCCAGGCGTCCCTTTCTTCATAAGAGGTCGCCTCAAAGTGCCAGGTCTGCCCCGTCAGCGAAACGATGATAAACTCAAAGTTTTCTTCTTGCTCTGGAAACAGAAGAGAAGCAGGCCGTGAGTGAGCTGGGCATCCCTTACTCTCTGTTTTCTCCAACATACGCTTGTTTTTTTCCTATGAAGTGTGTTGTTCGGAATAACACTGGTTATAAACAAACAATTGCTATTTAAACATTTCAATTCAAAACTAAACGACCATAGACCTAAAACAAGTCTTTTCGATACTACACTAAATCCAAATAATGCACCAAAGCACCATTACAGAAAATTGCTGAACCACTTTATGAATATGTCCCACTAACAGTGACTATCTTCATTCTGGAATGTCCACTTGAAAATGTGCTGCACTCAAGGTGAAATGGATGTATTCTTACTAGGTCATTGTGCAGCTGCAGCCAAGAGTTGCTGTACTATAGTGGATAAAAGACCGTAAAGCTCAAACAGTCTGTTTTTGGGAATCTCATTAAAAGTGCATTGAAAGGTAACTACAGTGAGTGGTGTTTTATATGCTTTTTCATATTGCACTGCCTTGAGTCCAGCACCTACACACTGTGATGTGTGCACCGGTTTGACCATTTTGTGAACGCAAGACCTCAAATCAGCACACAAATGCTTTTAAGTCCCTTCACAAAATCTTCCAAAAACCAATTTTCCAAAATGCCGGTGTGTTCCTTTAAATGATTTCATCTCTTGTGGTGTGAGCTCCTGCAATGCAGCCCAAAAAGCCTTGCTCCAGCCTCACAAGCACCATTGCCCTGCTGAGCACCTGTTAGCTGCAGGACATGTCCCACCACTCCAACACACTCTGCCCCTGAGACCCCAACCATAACCCCTGAAATCCCAACCCTATCTTTGGCTCTACTGATCAGGATGCCTCAGTAATTCACAGCGGCTCTAGGGAGGGTCAATCGGACATAGTCAGACCACTTTTGGGGGTGAACTGACAACCCCCACGCCACAGGTTAATGGACCAATCAGGAGTCAATTAGAGGAAAGAATGACTCTTGGAGGTGGGGAGAGTTGATTCCGGAACTCTGGAATTACCGAGACAGGAAGGGGAGGGGTCGTGGAGGTTCAGGGTCACATTTGTAAATTATTACGAACAAAAGGGGGTTAGATCGGCTGGGTGGGTGGGGATTGGGGGTTGGGGGGCTACCCCACCACAGATGACTCAGGGGCAGCAGGAACTAAACTGTTGAGGCCCCGTGTGTGCTGTGTGCTGTGTGCGTTGTGTGCGCTGTGTGCAGTGCCCACGGTGGGGGGGGGGGACCTTCAAAGCAGGAGCCCCCTGAAACTCAACCTCTCTGACCAGGGGGAAGATCAGACACTCTCTGGGCTCTGTTTATAATTTACTCAGTGGTGCAGGGTGGCTGGGCAATTACATAATGAAGACGCAATCAGACCCCCCCGAGCTTCCCGTGCAGAAAAAGGGGCTCTGTGCCACAGCGACTGGAGCACAGGTGTGCTGGTGTGCTGTAAGGTTGGCCGGGAGGGAAGCTGTGTCAACTTTCATGAAGTGAAGCAGGGTGGTTCAAAAGATTGTGAGATTGTGAGCATTAACGCTAAGAGATACATCAGATTTGCGTAATCAGAGTAATTTCATGTATACACAGGTGAGGCGTTTAATTCCTTGTGCTCTAGTTAGGGGATTTCCTATAGCGACCAATCAACAACCAAACTCATTTTAACATCAAAAACAAAAAAGTACAAACAAAGCATCAAAAACATCATCAACAGACAGTATTGTTACTGATAGCAAACTACCACCACATACTCTTCAGAAACCAAGTCCATACTGAAGACTTACGGTCTCTTCATATTTAAAAATGCACGGCCATTATAGAGTCGAATTCACCTTCTCTCTGATGTTTTAAAGTGTCTTGTGAAAGAAGAGGGGAGAGGTGCCCTGGTCTGATGAAGCAGCTCCCACAAGTTAAACCAGTGGTTAACACACACACACACACACACACACACACCATTTCCTTTTCCTCAGCAGATCATTTGGCTAATTGGGATCCTCTATGATGAGCTGTGCTGTGGGTCGCCCTGGGCGATCAGCCCCCTCCTCAGACTGCCATGAAAGACCCCTGTGTTTAAATCTATGAATCTAAACCTATGGTTTAAGCACAGCTTCTGAAATGGGCAATGATGAGCTTCAGTGAGCTACTCAAAACTTCAAAGTTTCAAATCTGAAGAATGGCCTTCACTGTCTCCTCATGAAGAGCAGCGAGCAGATGTCTTTAGTACATCACATCCTTGTGTTACAAATGCATTCTTACACCAGCTTAAAATTAAGCATGTACTTAGGGGGTCATTCTATAATTCGAGGTACATTTCACATCAACAATATAAACACTTTGTTATTTTCAAAAAAAATATGTTTTGAAAAATAATGCAAATTATGACAATATTTCACAATTAACAATGGTTGATATATATTTTAGACCTAATTTATGACCCAATTTTAATGACTCCCATCAATCTTTTTGTGTTTTAATTAATCCATTAACTCTTATAATTATATATGTTATGTCTATTTTTTGTATTATGTGAAATTTCAGTATTGAAAAAAATATTCCTTTTATTTGTCTCAATGTTTTTGTCAACTCTGTTATCCCTTATAAAACTGTATAAAATCCACAAAGATTTTTAATATAAAGCATAATGCCTGCTCTGAGAGATGTCACTTCCTCTGGTAGGATATTTTGAATAGGCAGTGAGGAATGCTCTATCTTCTCTCATTAATTTGCACAAAATGTTGAGGATACACCAACAGTAGATTAATTATTTGTCAACTCTGTTATTGTGATACTGGAGTGAATTTCTCGCTCATTAAAAAAAAAAAACAGTAATATGATTAAAATCCATTAAATTCTGGTTTCATACATGCCATGTGGCAGCTAGTTTGAGGTTAGCATGTAGAGTATTCCCACAAAATGATGGGGAATGTCAACTCTGTTATTGTCACTGCGGTCACTGGATTTCACAGATAAATGATAACAGAGTTGACAGACAGAGCTGTCAAACTTGAGCTGTTATTCTACACTTGAAATGTACCCCGAATTATAGAATGACCCTTTTACTGCTGTTCTATAGCCCCTTAAAAAGCTTTATTTCTAATACTGACGTATGGCAGAGTGTTCCTGGGAGTCAATATAAAGACAGTTCCAATGACTGAATGCTTTGTGATATTTTGTTTACAGCAAATCTGAAGGCATTCCTGGAACTCTATGGATTCACTCTACAGAGGCACTTGCTAACACGCTCCAAACCAATGCCCACATGACCCAACCTAGGCTTAGGTACAATGGAAATTAAAATAGCAGTTAATCCAATGGATCTCAACTGTGTGTGTAAAAAAAAGAAAGCAAGCAGAAAACAGGAGTAGATCGGTATCGAATTAGTGTTTTCCCTGCAGTGCTTCTATAGGTTGTACGCGTGAGGAGTCACTGGAGCGTCCCATCTGAGATAGGGGCCCACCCCTCTCCACACACACACACACACACACACACACACACACACACACACACACACACACACACACACACACACACACAGAGCCCCCGGGGGTCAGGAGCAGTGTTCTCATCATAATTAAATTCCCTCGGCTTTTTCTTTTTTGGAGGGTGGAGGGGGAATGGAGGGTGGTTATTTGATAATTATGGAGACCAACAGTCCAGAAAGGCGGTGATGCCAGGGTATAAATTAAAGCAGTCTCTCTCTCTCCCTCCCTCCCTCCCTCTCTCTCTTTCTCTCTCCCTCTCTTTAAATATCCCTCTCCCTCTCTCTCTTTCTCTCTCCCTCTCTCTACTCCTCCCTCTCTGTACAGGCCAGCGTGGCGAGTAATGAATGGGAAATAAGAAAGCATTGCGGTGCAAGAGTGCACTGCAGGCCTGGGTGATGGGGTGATGGTGTGACCTCCTTCATCTTCCATCAGCACAAACGCAAGACTGGTCCTATAGTGTGCTGCCCAGACGGGGATTATTTTGAAGCTTGATCGAGGAGTTCAAAGTCCATTCACCACACCAAACTCACAAACCCTGTGTATCAACTTTATAAGCAAGGCAAGGCAAGTTTATTTACACAGCGTATTTCATACACATGGGTAATTCAATGTGCTTCGAATCATCTTCAAACAGTATCAGCTTTGCCATCGGTCTCAGAGTTGACAGTTCTCTGTGCAACCTCCACCCCTTAAAACTCACAGGAGTTCAAAGTTCATTTGTGTGATCTGATCTCTATTTTGTTACATTTTTTGTCAAGACCATAGCCAGGACTGAGCCTGCAAGGTCTTGTGGAATATGGCTAATTCGGTTAGAGTTTAGTGATTATCCCACCCTGAGCAGACACCAGGAGACCCAGACTCTATATGTGGCTGCTAATTCGTGTCCTTTAAAATGTGTGTTCTGAGTGTTTCAATCTGTATTTGACACAAGTGACATTTATGATTTTAGGGGCACACACTCAGTCATGATTGCATGCACCCGAACGCTACCAACTCACTCTCTTCATTCTCCTCTTCATAATTACAAACACACACACACACACACACACACACACAGGCTTCTCGCCATCTGGCCAACACTCAGTGTGATATCAGAGGCAATTTGTGAACTCTGACACAAGCAACCTTTAACAGCAAGAAACACACACACACACCGCACACACACACACACACACACACACACACACACACACACACACGCACACACGCTCAGGGGGGGCATGCAGAGAATGTGTGTCTGTGTGTGTGTGTGTGTGTGTGTGTGTGTGTGTGTGTGTGTGTGTGTGTGTGTGTGTGTGTGTGTGTGTGTGTGTGTGTGTGTTCAATATGTAGCGTGTATGAGTAATGAGGGGGGTGCTACTGTGAGTGGTGCTGAGAGGCCAGGGAACACAAATTAACAGCCTTAAATGTCAAAGCACACAATATTGCTCAGGGACACAGGTCATTACTCAGCATATTATTTGCACCCTTTTACAACATTAATAACCTGGAAAATAATACATGAATTGCTTACATCCATTAAAAGAAATGCGCATTTATATCAAACAAGTCAATAACAGCGAGGGGGAGGGAGAAAGACGTCGCGAGAGGGGAGGGTGATGTTGCGTGATGTTCTCAGTTTCATTTCCCAGAACACAAGAGACTATTATGCCACGCATGGAAGAGACTCACAGCTCACAACTCAAGCCAGAGATCACAGTTTCACACCAAAATAGGACACACACACACACACACGCACGCACGCACGCACACACTTCCAAACAAAGGAGATTATTACACCACTCATAGGACCAATCACAGGTCAGTCAGCATTCACAATTTCACACCAAAACATACAGTTTAGACGCATAACATAAAACAACACACACACACACAAACAAGCTCACAAACCACACGCCACCGTCATGGCACATGTCACAAGCAAGCATCCAGGCAAACAGATCTGAGTGTGTAAGTAAGGTGTGTGTTTCATACACTCCAGAGAAAATGTGGGGTTGGACAAGTCAGAGAGGAGAAGGAAGGAGGGAGGGAGGGAGCGAGGGATGGGGGTGGAGAGAGGGAGCGAGGGATGGGGGTGGGCAGGACGTTGGAGTTCATAGTTCAGACAATGACATTCAGTGGCAGCATGTGCTCATTCAGATCCACAGAAAGATAGCAAGAACACTCAGGCACTGCACCAGCAAGACACCCCCCCCACACACACACACACACACACTGTACACACACACACACAGGTCTCCTTCTCCCAGAGCAAGGCACGTCTGCAGTCTGGGGTTTGAGTGGGATTGGGGGTGAATTAGTTACCTTCTGCGTTGAAACTGTTGTTGTAAATGTTGCGCAGACTACCAACGCGATTTAGTTTCCACACTTTACGCTTGGCTGCGTCCCGCCAGCAGAGAAAGAAAGGAGCAGAACAGACCAAAGAAACAAGATGACAGACGGGAGGAAGAGCAGCGACAAAAACAAACAGGACAAATACAAACAGAAAAAAATGAGCAGAAAGAAAGACAGTGAGTTAAAGATTGAAAGAAAGCGAAAAGGAGAATTTAGGATCGATTAAGAACAGGAAGACAGTGAAAAGGAGAATTTAGGATCGATTAAGAACAGGAAGACAGTGAAAAGGAGAATTTAGGATTGTTTAAGAGCAGCAAGGTAGTGAAAAGGAGAATTTAGGATCGTTTAAGAGCAGCAAGGAAGCATTTAGAAGCAGAGAAATGGGAGAGAACAGAGGTTGGGAGCTTGCTTGAGGTGCAAGAGGTGCAAGCGCAAAAGAATAGAAGCAAAGCGGAAGAAACGTCTTTCATTGTGTGCATGTCAGTGTATGTAGCCGTTTTCAATGACTTCAGTAATTTCAATAATCAGATTCAGAATCATTTTTATAATCATAATGTTTCATAATGTGTTGACAATTGTATGTGCGTGAGTGTTCACAAGCACCTATCCAGGGGAGGCCAAGGTCTCATCGAATCGGTTCGGCAGTTTTATTCCGATCAAGGTGTTTATAATGTGTCATTTTTATTCTGATTCTTATGTTTAAGCCACTTTTACCCAACTTCACAGGGAAAAAATATCCCATTGAATATATATGGAATATAAAGGCAGCCTTGACAACATAAAACCAATGGTTTTACCCCACAAAGGATGAACCTGCTAATTTGGCAATAGGTTTCCACGATTAAACATTGGTGTGTGTGTGAGCGTGTGTGTCTGTGTGAGTTTTTTGACTTACTGTGTGTGTGTGTGTGTGTGTGTCGTGTCTCACGTCTGTAAATGTTATGTCTGTCTCACCCTTCCTCTGAATAATTCAGTCGTCTGACGAATGCCAATCAGTCAAAGACTTTAATCCATTGAAAGACGTTGGGGTAAAGGAGCTTGTCCCACACACACACACATCAGTTAAAATGGTCTTCATGACACACACACACACACACCAGTCTTCATGACGGCACAGCTGTCCATACGTCTCCTCGGGTCTCTGTGAGTTTCCCAGCGCCACACTATAAGGTGCGCTCACAATGTAGCCCCTGTGGCAGAGCCACACACACACACAGATACACAGACAGACACACGCTCACAATGTAGCCCCTGTGGCAGAGCCACACACACACACACACACACACACAGACACACGCTCACAATGTAGCCCCTGTGGCAGAGCCACACACCTGGCCTTTGCCATCCTCTGGAATGTTCTTTCTCCATCTGGACGACCGCTCATTCACAGCTGACTCCTCAAGCATCTCTCTCTCCCTCTTTCTTTTCCTATCTTGCCCCCCCACCTTCCCTCTCTTTCCCTCCTTCTACCCCCCCTCTCTCTCTCTCAAGCATCTCTTTCTCTCTCTCTTTCCCACTTCCACTCCCCCCCACCTTCCCTCTCTTTCCCTCCTTCTACCCCCCTCTCTCTCTCTCAAGCATCTCTTTCTCTCTCTCTTTCCCACTTCCACTCCCTCCCGCCTCCCCCTCTCTTTCCCTTTCTCTCTCTCTCTCTCTCTCTCTCTCTCTCTCTCTCTCTCTTCTTCTCCCCCACCTGTCCTTCACATAGGAAGCTTCTGGCGTGCTCTCTTTCATGTTGCCGAGTGCGATCGCATTTCAAAGCTGCTGTGGTCTGTGCTCTGCTCTCCTAGTGCTCAGACAGCGTAATGAGATAATGAGGGGCTGAGAGCTCTCCAGCGGGGCTGTAATGACCCACCCACCACCCCACCACCCCCACCACACTCTGATCAGCAGAGTGAGACATTCAGGTGCTCTGGGGTGGGGTGGAAGGGGTGGGCAGTAAGAAAGAAACTAGTAGTTAATTAGTAAGAAACTAACGCAGCAACACACCAACACGCTCGTGAACGTGTGCGCATGGGAATGCCAGCTCTGATCTCACCGCCCACAAACACATACCTTTACAGTGGTCTCGAACATACTCAAATAACCCCACACACGCACACATATGCAGAGAATGCCAGGACAGTCAGGCAGAATGAATGGGGTTTCTTTTTGTAACCTTAACCAAATGTTCTTGACCCTAGACCAGAAAAATCAACCATTTTCTGCATCTTCTGTTTACATATGCTTGAATAGAGCTGAAATGACGATGAAACATCCAACATGAGTCTGAGAAAACAAGGAAATACAAGAAATAACGTCTTTGAACCTGAAGCACAGAAACTGAGGCTAAGGTGAGTTGTGCTCAAGACACATTAACAGCTATAACACATTTCACATTGTTGTCATCTTTCGGCTCAAGTGTGTGTGTGTGTGTGTGTGTGTGTGTGTGTGTGTGTGTGTGGATGCGTGTGTTGGGGTGAGCTGTCTGTGTGTGAGCGGTGTGTGTGTGTGTGGTTGTGTCTATCGGTGTGTGCGGTGTGTGTGTGTGTGTGTTTGTGTCTATCTGTGTGTGTGTGTGTTGGGGTGAGCTGTGTGTGTGTGTGTGTGTGTGTGTGTTGGGGCGAGCTGTGTGTGTGTGTGTGTGTGTGTGTGTGTGTGTGTGTGTGTGTGTGTGTGTGTGGGGGAGGGTCCTCATGAATAACGGGTGGTCTGACAGCGCTGATTCCTCATGCAGCCAGCGGCGTGACAGCCGTCCGCAGCCCGTGCACAAGTGCTTAATGGCTAAATTGGGAGACTGTTACTAATCGCTTATTGAATAATGAAAGTGACACAGCTGATAAAAGATTTCAATACTGTGGAGGATTTATAATATTTCACTTAAGAGTAACCCAGCCACTGGGAGGGGGACGACCACCTCACTGAGGGAAGGGGAGAGGGGGAGAGAGAGATGGGGAGGGGGACGACCACCGCACTGAGGGAAGGGGAGAGGGGGAGAGAGAGATGGGGGGGGGAAGGAGGTTAAGAGACAAAGACCGAGAGCAAGAGAGAGGTGAAGAGACGAAGAGGCACAGAGAGAGAGAGAGAGAGAGAGAGAGAGAGAGAGCGAAGGAAAGAGGAAGAGACAAAGAGAAAGAAAGAAAGAGAGAGAAAGATGTGGAGAAACAAAGACAGAGAGAGAAAAAAAGATATATAGAGAAAGAAGGAAAGAGAGAGAGAGAGAAGAGGGAAGGGAAAAAGAAATGAAAGTAAACAGCATATTAAAGAGAGACCATCTGGGAGCCACACCAGGGCTGGGAAAATACTTAAATGTTGGCTGAGAGATTTCAGACACAAAATCACGATCCACTATTCAGAATCTGGTGAATTTGACCACTTATTTGTCAGTAGCTGGTAGACGTTGATGAGCCACACACACACACACACACACACACGCAGTAGAGTCCAACACTGGGACCTTCGCCTCAGCGTGGACCCTGGTGACATGTTATTGGCCCTCTTTGGGAAGCAGATCAATAAAGGCATTCACCCTGGCGGTCATCCCATAATAATCCCCAGAGGAAAGCCCACCCACTAAAATCCAGGGTAATTAATGAGACCGGTCAGACCCCGACATGCAATCCATATGGGACACATACCTTAATATATAATCAAACTGCAGAATTCTGACAAGCAGTTTTGGAACTCAGGAGATAAAAAGGGCTTGAAGAAGCTCTCCCCCATCACCAAAGGTTTGAGAGTGCCTGTCTGTATATAGGGCAGTGGCTCAGAACAAAGGTAAATTGACGGCGAAGGTGTTATGAAGCTTGTAATGTGAAACAAGAGAGCACATACCCTTCTCTTCTTTTATGTGCGTGCAATAATCCAGTCTGACACCGTTAGCTTAGCATAATGCACTAGAAGTGGGTTACACCAGTTAGCCAGTACACCAGCTAGCCAGTAGTTAGCTGAAAGGGAGCTATAGGCTAATTGGTGTAATCCACTTCCACCAACTCTGCGGTAGAAGGCAAAATAAGCTAATTTCTCCAAAAAGTTGGTGTGTTCCTTTAAATGTGTGTTGACTGTTTACAGTGTGGCATCCTGCTTTTGTGGTAGTGGGGAGAGAGACTGTAATCTTGGTGTAATTGGATGCTGTAGAAGACCTCTGTAACAGCATGGAGGTCTTGCCTAACACATTATAAGCAGCATTAACACAATGACAATTCTGATGCGGTGAGATTGGATGCTGTAGAAGACGTCTGTAACAGCATGGAGGTCTTGCCTAACACATTATAAGCAGCATTAACACAATAACGTCTTGCCTAACACATTATAAACAGCATTAACACAATAACAATTCTGATGCGGTGAGATTCCTGATAGGGGTGATGCGATAGACGTACCCAGAGACACATCCTCTTTTGATGCAGAACTGTACAAAAATGTGTGTGTGTGTGTGTGTGTGTGTGTGTGTGTGTGTGTGTGTGTGTGTGTGTGTGCACAGTGTGTTTATGCACTTCTGCTTGTGACTGGGTATAATTCTAAGATAATAACACACCTGATACTCCTAACCTGATGAAGCACAATCCACAGAACACAAAGTGAGGATGAGGAGTGAGAATGGGGACATGGAGAGACTCCATCCTTCAGACTGTCTGAGGTGTGTGTGTGTGTGTGTGCTGGTGTGTATGGGTGTGTCTGTGTTGATGTGTGTGTTGGTGAGTGCGTGTCGGTGTGTGTGTGTGTGTGTGTGTGCGTGTGTGCGTGTGTGTGCGTGTGTGCGTGTGTGTGCGTGTGTGTGTCTGAGGTCAGGAGCTCTGACGGGATGACTGCGTTTCCCAACCCTGCTCTTCAATACACCTCCTCGTGAGCTTCTTATTCATTTCAGTTTTATCCAAAGTTGGGTCAGTTTCCCAAGAGCTGAAGCAGAAGTGCCTTGCTCAAGGGCACAACGGTGGCAGCCGGGAATTGAACCCACAACTTTTCTGGCTACTGCCCAGCTCCTTAGCCACTATGCTGCCACTGCAGCTTCAGCTGCCTCTTCTGCACCCACTCATCTCTCTCCACCCCAACAAGGATTAGAGACGCATCACACACGGTGAAAATCCCTATTAGAAAGAAATTGGGGCAAAAATAATTTGAAAAGTAAAGTCCATGACTGAAATAGTTGAAAATATACTTCTAAGTGTGCTCGGAAATAGAGCCCTTTGTATAACAGAAACTTAAAAGCGTCAATCGGAACCAAAAACGGTGACCTATAGGCAGCCATCCCTTTAATTTAAATACAGGATGGTAGCATTTGATTCACTAAATTTCAGCCATCAGCATGGGCCCTTTATGTTGCAGGCCAGTTCAATTCAGATGATAATGAGCACT
Organism: Alosa alosa; assembly: GCF_017589495.1. NCBI lineage: Eukaryota > Metazoa > Chordata > Actinopteri > Clupeiformes > Clupeidae > Alosa > Alosa alosa. Next base: position 4,605,874 of record NC_063211.1, on the reverse strand, counting down.
GTGCTCTACAAGAGTACAAGAGGCAAGAGTAGACAAAGAGTGAAAAGGTAAACTTCCTCAGGCCTCCAAGTCAAGCATTTAACTGTTCAGCAGGTACCGTCACACCAGTGTGATGAGGCGGTTGTAAAATGAACTTTCTAAAGAATATCTAGGCTCATCAAATTCAACATGGAATTCTAGAACCTTCAATTGTTGCGGAACGGAATCTTTTTGTTAGAATGTTCAAAATGGAACAGAATCTTTTGTTAGAATATTCAAAATGGAACGGAATCTTTTGTTAGAACGTTCCAAACTCTGAAGACTGTTGAAGACAGGAAGAAGAGGGATCCCCTGAGAGTGAGCGCGGGAGGCTGAGCAGGGCTGGGAAAGGGTGGGAGGATGGCGTTACCTTCAGCAGTACCAGAGAGGCCGTCAGCCTTGAAGTTGCTCGTGCTCTTCTTCCTGCGGTGCTTCTTGCGGTTGGCATGCGGCGACGGCGGAGGATCCATCTTAGGGCTGGTGCTGCTGGAGATGCTGGGACTGGAACACACCGAATCCCCGAGTCCTGTGTCTGACATGAGACGGAGACAAAGAGAAAAAAACAACACAAATAAGACCACCTGATGTTTAGTTCTGTGAAAGTTGGCCTGTGAGAAAGGAGAGTCTGCAAGAGGTTGCAATACTATAATGAGTGGCCAGTCATCAGCAGTGCTCCTTTCAGGTCTATTCAAATAGAGGAATGATTTATGTGCTTGCAAGAAAACAAACAATTGAAAGTCGGTCCTTCCCGGCAGTGAATGGTAACCTTTTGACAATCTAATTGTTCAAATATTGTACCTTTCAAAAGTATGCAATATACGTTTAATAGCTCAGTGCACAGGTGGGGAAATATCGGTCATATATTATATATTAAATATACTTGCTGTTAGGGGAATTACAAACATGAAAATATAAAACATAGGTATCCACACACAGCCATTATCACCTCAGAGTCGTCTATGAAAGTTCAAGCTAAACTACTTAAAGTATTTATTTGGTATTTAGCAGACACATTTTTCCAAAGCAACACAGACTCACAACAGCAAGATTGGGAATCAAACCCAGGCGGCCCATTAACATAACTGCCGCTCCACCATGCCTGCACTGTGTGGAAAGTGTTATGAAAAACACCACATTCAAAATGATGAGTATTTCACATCCATGTCACTAACAGCTGAACTGAACAGACTTTCATTGTGAAAATACAATAACGGGCAATTCAACCAGTTCAATTCAACACACAGAATTCGAGAAAACCTTCATATCCTGCTAAAGTAGAGGAATTGGGACAAGCACTGCTTTGTTCATCAGGTCAAAACCCAGATAGCGGGCTCTGCTCGGCTCTTCTCTAAAACCAGAGGTTCATCTACAGTTGATATTTGCAGAGAAGCCAGCAGTTGAAGAAAAGTTAAATATTACAGGTTGTTCAACGGCTGTAAAAAAAACAATAAAAAAAACCCAGCAGCAGCAGCATAGAGCATTGTGCTGTGGAGCAGGCGGCCATCTGAAGCAGAGGTGTCCATTTTTAGAATGGAGCCCTTTGCGGAGCCGTGGCTACAGCGGCATTGGCGACGGCCGGCCGATTCAGCAGCGGAAGCTGATCCACTACGCGACTGAGCGTGTGTGGCTACAAGAGGCAGCGGCGTTGGCGACGGCGGGCCGATTCCACAGCGGAGGCTGATCAACTGCGCGACTGAGCGCTGGCATTTGGCCCCAGCTCCTCGGGCACTGGCTATCAAGAGGCAACTTCACTTTTCATACAGCGAGCTGACAGCTGTGACTAGCGGCAGAATAAAATAACATTCAGCTCACATTAATATCAAGACAAGCGGCAGGCAGGCCTGGCTGATGCGTGGGGGTGGGGGCTGCTGGGGGTTGGCACTGGCCTTCGCAGCATTTGCGCGGCAAAGGAACGGCAGACAGCCCCAAGGACAGCCATAACTTATTTTACAATCGTTTAGCCTCAGCTCAAGTGGAAAACGTGACAACTTATCTCTGCTGACAAGATGCCATCTCAAACCGCACAATTAACCACCCCAGATTAACCAACGTCACACACACACACAGATGCACGCACGCGGGCACACACACACACACAAACACACACACAGATGCACGCACGCGGGCACACACACACACACACACACACACACACACACACAGATGCCGCACGCGGGCACACACACACACACACACACACACACCTCCATCCTTCTCTCTCAACCTTTTCTGCTATTCTGCAAATTATCATCCCTCTCTCTCACTCTCTTTCCAACCTTTCTTCACTTACTATACCTCACCTCTTCTCATCTCCCTCCCCCTCTCTGTTTTTTCACTTTCTTACTACACCTCTTATCTCTCTCCCTCTCTTTCTTCACTCTCTTACTACACCTCTCATCTCTCTCTCTCTCCCTCCCTCCCTCTCTTTCTTTCTACACCTCTTCTCATCCCCATTCATCTCTACAGCTCCATTCACTTCTGTGCTCTGTGGAAACCCCATCTGTCCTGCTGCTTATAGGTCTGTTCCCCCGCTAATCATTTTCCCCTCAGCGCAGGAGAGTGTGTGTGTGTGTGTGTGTGTGTGTGTGTGTGTGTGAGAGGGGGGGTGGGGGATCAGCGTGGAGGAGTGAAGAGATGTGGATGAGATGTAGAAAAATAGCCAAGTATTGGCAGAGGACAAACGAGTTAAGATTCCAGACAACTAATCAAAAACATTTAACAGGAACACACACATACACTGAAACACACACACACACACACACACACACACACACACACACACACACACACACAGAGCAGAGAAAAAAAGGGCACAGGGCAATGCTGGCTTGAACAGAACAAAGCAAAGAGCCACAACACACACAGAGAACCTCATGGAAGGAACAGCACACCAAGAGACACTGGGGAGACCAGAACACATGGACAGACAGGACAGGACAGGACAGGGCAGGACAGAGCAGGACAGAGCAGGATAGGATAGAGCAGGACAGAACAGGATAGAGCAGGACAGAGCAGGACAGAGCAGGACAGAGCAGGATAGGATAGAGCAGGACAGAGCAGGATAGAGCAGGACAGGGCAGGATAGAACAGGATAGAGCAGGATAGAGCAGGACAGGGCAGGATAGAGCAGGACAGGATGGAGCAGGACAGAGCAGGACAGAGCAGGACAGGGCAGGATAGAACAGGATAGAGCAGGACAGGGTAGAGCAGGACAGAGCAGGATAGAGCAGGATAGAGCAGGACAGGATAGAGCAGGACAGAGCAGGACAGGGCAGGACAGGGCAGGATAGAGCAGGATAGAGCAGGATAGAGCAGGATAATGCCGGACAGGGCAGGATAGAGCAGGACAGACAGGACAGGATAGAGCAGGACAGGACAGAGCAGGATAGAGCAGGACAGGGCAGGACAGGATAGACGAGTGACAAGAGTCTGAAGATCCCTGCACATAGACGCCCAAACGAGTACGGCACATGCTGTTTTCGATGTTCAATTCAATCAGATTGCATTGTTCTCAATATAACCCCGCACACCCCCACCCTACGCACACCCCCACCCTACGCACACCCCCACCCAACCCCGCACACCCCCACTCTACGCACACCCCCACCCAACCCCGCACACCCCCACCCTACGCACACCCCCACCCAACCCCGCACACCCCCACCCAACCCCTTGTGCCGCCACTGCCATGTAGATTGCCATGAAGTTCTAATTGTGTTGGCGCCACTCAATAAAATCCGTTGTGTTTATGGAATGCTCGTCATTTCAACATTCCACCGCTGGTGTTTTGCGTGGGTGAGTGACAGAAAGCATCGTCGGCGCACTCGTGTCTCGGTGCCTGCCTGCGTGTACGGTGCGCTCGACTCTGGCAGCCAAGACCGGTGGGTGGGCAGAGGGCTGATGGATGGATGGACCCACACAGACATGGCAGACAGCGCTCGCTCGCTCGCTCGCTCTGTGAGGGGGAAAAATGGCGAGGAGGAGACGAGTTAAGGGTGCCCTCCAGACAGACCGAGAACATGAAAATAGGACCATTACTCAACTGGTTGGTAGAGGAGCAGAGCAAAGGAAGGGGGTGGGGGGCTGCAGTGGGGTGTGGGGGGGGTGGTGGTGGTGGTGGGGGCTGCAGTGGGAATGTAGGTGGTGGTGGTGGGGGCTGCAGTGGGAGTGTGGGGGTGGTGGGGGCTGCAGTGGGAGTGTAGGGGTGGGGGTTGGCTGCAGTGGGAGTGTAGGGGGTGGTGGTGGGGGTGGGGGGGCTGCAGTGGGAGTGTAGGGGGTGGTTGGGGGTCCATGAACCATCCGGCCCCAAAGCCCAAAGCTAGATGCCCTGAGAGGGGAATGGCATTCGCCTCGTCATCTCGTCATGTCGTCCCCTGTAGCTTCACTGCCCAGAGACTCCAATTAAACCCACTTGCTCATTACTCTCCTGCTATCAGTTGGCCGTAATCAGGGAAGAAAGGGCAACAACATAAAACTAGGTGGGGGCACAACAAGGCTGAGCATATTATTTTTATGCTGCTTCAGTGTGTGCTTCAGGCCATAAGAGGACAGTGTATGTGTGTGTGTGTGTGTGTGTGTGTGTGTGTGTGTGTGTGTGTGTGTGTGTGTGTATTTCTTCACTCCCTCAATTCTCTGCAAAACAATGGCGCATTGTAACATCAGATAAATACAGTATATGATTTTCTTAAAACAGACAAGAACCTCAAAATATTCAGACTATTACTATGGGTGTAATTACATGTTTTGGCTGTGTTACATGGACGTTTTATCAGTAAGATCCAATTAGAAACCCAGCAATGACAGAATTCGGCTTAATAAAGACAGGACCACTAGTGCAGTTGTAATTGCTTGTAATTGTAAAGTCTCCTTTGCAATGCAGTTTGCATGTTATTCCTCTTTTAGTAAGTCGTTTTGGATAAGAGCAGAGCTTGAATAATTGTAATTTAATTAAATAAATTACTTATCTGGCATCGGGTTACTACGGATGATTTGTTCAGATTAAAAGTTTCATATCTGGTGTGTAGACGCCACAGGTGCCCCTTGCACCGGAGAGGAAATGAAACATATTATTTACACAGCTACTTCCTGTTGTCTTTCACTAATGTAATGAGCATCCGAAAATAACAGAATATGAGACCGGGCAACAGATTTCCTTTCCTTGTTTATGCAAATGAAAAGCTATGGTCCAGCAAAGTTCTAAGGTCAAGCCACACAAAAATAAATCAGTCATTAGCCAAGTTATTAGTGAGAAAAAAAACAAAAACAGGAAACTGTTGCTGCTTCCTCTGGTCAGAGAGAGAGAAAGAAAAAAAGAGAGAGAGCGAGAGAGAGAAAGAGCGAGAAAGAAAGAGAGAAAGCAAGTGAGAGAGCAAGAGAGAGAGAGAGAGAGAGAGAGAAAGAGAGTGAGAGAGAGCAAGAGAGAGAGAGAGAGAGACAGAGAGAGAGAGAGAGAGAGAGAGACAGGGACAGAGAGAGAGAGAGAGAGAAAGAGACAGGGACAGAGAGAGAGAGAGAGACTACACTAATCAAAGGAACAGGTGTCCCTTAACACGCCCTTATGGGAGGACGCAGGGGTGAAGCAGAGCTTAATGGAGATGGAGAGATGAGGACTGCGCGACCCAGGGGAGGGTGACCTGCAGCTGCCACGTCAATACCTGGCCACCGCTAACACCGCTGCTGAACTGCCCACCGCTAATTACTGCAGTCCAGCATTGTTTTCCCTGTGTGTGCGTGTGTTTGTTTGTGTGTGTTTGTTTGTGTGTGTCTGTGTGTGTCTATGAGAGTGGACTTTTGTGTCTGTGCTTGTATCTTTCTTTTTGGGAGGGCTGCCTGCCTGAGCTCCAGGGGTCGAGGTGACGGGCAAATCAGCACCAGGACTTCAGTCGGCCAGTCGGCTATCACAACTATCACAACCCATCGAGCGATAGCGGCGGACAAGGACATCATTAGGCGCCCGCCGCAGAAAGGTTATTTTTAAAAGGGGGCTGAAGCGGGCAGAGTGATGATGCGCTCAGACAACTTCAACAACACCCCGCACCTCCCCAAGTCCATTAGCTCTCCTTAAGCGTGCGACATCAGCCTTGAGGAGGGCGCGCGCGCGCGCACACACACACACACACACACACACACACACACACACACACACACACACACACACTCTCTCATACACACACACACACACTCACTCACACACACACACTCTCTCATACACACACACACACGTCCGCAGAAACGCGCGCACACACACACACATGCGCACACTCACTTAGTTAGAATATGGTCTATTCTGTTCTGTTGCAGCCTTAGACCCGGATCACATCGGGTCTGTTCCTTTCAGATTGGCCTTAATCTTACGAAATTACATGCCGCTATCACATCTGGTGTAGCCAGTTGCATTGATTACAGTGGAAGCTAATTGTTGCACACTCCATGAACAGAGCGCTTCAGTTAGGTGCCTGATGTAGATGTAGCCTCCCTAATTCTCCCTCATCAATCTACACTCAATATCCCATTCAGTGGTACAGTAAAAGCAAAACCGAACTTTTTGATTTTTGCTAATTTATTGACTTAATACATACACTGAACACTTTCTGAATGGCCAATCTCACAGGGATGAGATTGAGTTTAAGATTCTTTTAAGTTGTTTTGAGTTAATCTCAGACTTCATACATGTTAATAAGCATGTGAATATCAAAAAATACATAATATGTAATGTGATGCATTCCAAAGATGGAAAAACAATCTGCTTGTTGGATACTGTGTGTAAGTGTGTGTGTGTGTGTGTGTTAGGGCTTTGACTCGAACCAGCTATGAGAATATAATTGATTATTTTAAAAATTAAAGATATTGAGCAATTTTAGGGATCTCTTAATATTGAACCTGTAGCCTATGGAGATCATTTCTATAAATGTATTTGGTTGTAAACGTTGTTTTCAATTCAGATTCGAGGTTTTTGCCTGGTGAAGTAAAATCATGAGCTCATTAGCAAGGCTATTATTGGTCATCTGGGCTCCTGTAGGTGACGTTAGCATCCTGGCTGGTTCGCGCTTAGTGAGCTCACACATAATAGACACTTTTATTTTAAACTTAACCTTCCTCTGATTTTAATCACCTCAGTTATCAATCAAAGCAAACAGGGAAAATAAATGGCAACACAATATGCTGAGGAAATCAATTCAAAAGTGGAAGAAGTTTTTTTCACATACAAGGCATTTCAGGCCACAGATATAACCTAGGGGACACAATGAAAATAAATGCTCCCCTGAATGTCAACATTATTTCTTTGCATTGATGTGCGACTTTAGAGTTGACGAACTCCGGTGATATGCAAATTCCTTGCTGCAGACATTGCAGAGGGCTTTATTTTAATCAACACTTTATTTTGATCAACATCAGGCTGTTTTTTAAAAGTAAATGTTCCAATCAATGATCTAGGCAGCACATTTTCTTCTCTCTCCTTCATTTTACAGTCTAATGGTTACTGACTAGAATGGCTCGGGGTCAAAGGTCACACGGAATCGATTAATCTGCGTAATTTTTTTTAATCAGTTATGTTTTTCTCAAATTAATTAATCGAAATTAATCAGTTATTTTGACAGCCCTAATTGTAAACAAAGTAATGTTAGCTTAATTTGCTAGTTTATCATAGTCTGGTTAGACTGTTCAGTTTCCCTACGTGTGTTTAAGTTTCAAATGAATACTTTTTCTCCTTGGGACAGGCCCGTTTGAGTCTTGGAAAATACTTTTCCATTTGCATCGGGATTGAGATGATTAGAACTTAGCAGTCAATTTGAATGCAACAGTTTTGAAGAAATTCGTGCAGCATGCTAATGATGCTAACCGGATTTAATAGCAATTTAGCCAGTCGTCTTGCACGATTAATGTTTGGATTACATGTGCATACTGAGGAGGGATGCGCCTGTTGAGAGGGAGAGAGTGCACAGGGCAAGGAGAGTCTGTGTTGAGGTAGGCCTACTTCTATCGCTTACTCTGGTAGAGTTTGACATACTACAATGCAAGATATATTTAGCCTATTTATTTATGGACAACGTCCATAAGGCAGGAGGTGTGTGTTGCTTTTAATTATGAATGTTCTATCGAACGTATTTTTATTGATATCGATTACATGTCAATTGCGATACATATCACTATCGTTTTAATTTTAACACACGCATAAATACTCAGCCTTTCGTGCACGTAGTCTATTGACATTGACTGATACACTGCCCTCTGGTGGACAGAACATATAGAACTTAAGTTTGATACCAATATCGGTCTTCCTGAAGACATTTAATGGTTAAAAATATTATTAATACATATTCGAATATATTTGAATTTTAATATTAATAATCAAACGAACTTCGAATATGATTTTTGGGCAAAAGTCAAAGCCCTAGTGTGTGTGTGTGTGTGGCAGCCTGCTGCTTATACTCCTGTGGGGAGCACATTAAACATTTCACAGCTCTAATTTGTGGCTCACAACACAGAGGGGGTGTCACTCAAGTGGATCATCACGCTGACACAGTTGCAGACAGCTGTCAGTCTAATTAAAGCGGTCACTATGTGTGTGTGTGTGTGTGTGTTTGTATTCCCCTCTTTAGCTAACCACTTACACTGTGTGTCTGTGTGTGTGTGTAACAAAGCTTAAATGTGCTCTGCTTTTCAAACTCTTTCTCTCTTTCCTATCGTCCAGGTGTTACCTCGTGACTGATGTGACATGAGACTAATGTACAACATCATCATCACCATCATCATGGCTTTATAAAGCGCTTCATCAACAACATCAACAACAACATCATGGCTTTATAAAGCGCTTCATCAACAACATCAACAACAACATCATGGCTTTATAAAGCGCTTCATCAACAACATCAAGGCTTTATAAAGCGCTTCATCAACAACATCAACAACAACAACATCATGGCTTTATAAAGCGCTTCATCAACAACATCATGGCTTTATAAAGCGCTTCATCAACAACATCAACAACAACATCATGGCTTTATAAAGCGCTTCATCAAGGCACCCTAAGTGCTTCATCTAGGCACCCTAAGCGCTTCACAGTGAAGGGGGAACCTCACTAACCACCACTAATGTGGAGCCTGGCTGATGCACGGCCGGAGCACTCGCCACACACCAGCTGGAGTAGACAATTATAGATAGCACTTCTACTAAAGATTAAGAAAGTGGTTCTCTTTGCAACAGACACTCTACGTAAGACTGATTCAAGGGCCCTAGGCTCTGAACGACCTTCCATGGCTCACTCCAGTAGAAGTGAATGTGGAATGTAGCAGCAGAGGTCCAGCTGAGGGATTGTGTGTGTGTGTGTGTGTGTGTGTGTGTGTGTGTGTGTTATTGAAAGTTTGCAGTGTGACCACGCGAGCAGGTACATGTGGTTGCTTTTGTACTCAGAGGTACGTCTAGAGTCAAGACAATAGGATGTACAGCATGAGACAGATGGTGCAACAACCTGTTTTTCTTCCCTTACGACAGTTGTTTATAGCGATACACAAACTAACACATACACGAATTTATCGCTTTGGAAAAATAAAATCCCATAACCATAACATACTAACCCATCGTTAGAGCTAAATCAGCACCACACAGTCTAGATTGAGTGGGTGTCTGTGTGTGGATCAATAGATAAAAACAAATGTTGATGGGCAACGTTACATATGGCACAGACTAGGGGACGGCATGTGTGTATGTGTGTGTGCGTGCGTGCGCACGTGTGTGTGTACCTGTGCTGATGCCGGAGTTAGCGATGACCGTGGCCTCGCTCCACTGGTCAGCACTGGAGACGGAGTAAGAGCGTTGGTGCATGCCGTCCGGTCGGCTGTTAAAGGACACCAGACTGATGCCGCTGGCCATCTGAGACGCTGACGAGCTGCTGCTTACCGAGCCTAAAACAGAGAGGAGAGAGACCAGTTATTCTACTGCAGAGAGGAGAGAGACCAGTTATTCTACTGCAGAGATGAGAGAGACCAGTTATTTTACTGCAGAGATGAGAGAGACCAGATAGAGTTATTCTACTGCAGAGAGGAGAGAGACCAGTTATTCTACTGCAGAGAGGAGAGAGACCAGTTATTCTACTGCAGAGATGAGAGAGACCAGATAGAGTTATTCTACTGCAGAGAGGAGAGAGACCAGTTATTCTACTGCAGAGAGGAGAGAGACCAGTTATTCTACTGCAGAGAGGAGAGAGACCAGTTATTCTACTGCAGAGAGGAGAGAGACCAGTTATTTTACTGCAGAGAGGAGAGAGACCAGTTATTCTACTGCAGAGAGGAGAGAGACCAGAAAGTTATTCCTTTACTCTTTATAAAGGCTGGTTGAAAGCTAAGTCATTGTGTATGATTGTGATCATGTCAAAAGTAATAGTAATGGCTGTGAAAAGCTTAACTGGCAAAACCTTTCAACCAACGCAGTTTATGGCTGAAATTTCAGTTCAGTTGCTGCGTGAGAGACAAACAGCAAGACATTTGTTTCCGTCTCTCCACGTCTCCCTCTCTCCAACACGTTTTACACACACACACACACACACACACACACACACACACACACACAGAGAATGATTAAGACATGAACCTGAACACCCTATTCTTTCAGGTAGCCTAATAAAAAGCAGATTAATTATCAGTGGCTCATATACATAACAGTGACAGACAAAGGTCAGCGTCCCTCTCCGTGGTCCGCCTCTGGAAGCGCGGCTATTAGCATGTGATTAAAGCGATGTCAGTAGCCTGCCACATAATCACACTAATAAAGCCGGACTGGAGCTGGGCACACGCAGGGCACTGTCAACAACACAGAAGGACAA
>NC_063211.1:4580037-4590037 GCF_017589495.1 Alosa alosa | reverse complement strand
CCTCAAAGGGGGAGAGAGAGAGAGAAAGAAAGAGAAAGAGAGAGAGAGAGAGAGAAGAGAGAGAGAGAGAGAGAGAGAGAGAGAGAGAGAGAGAGACTGGTCCTGAATCAGGTGATTACTCACGTGCAGGCTGGGGTGGTAGGTGAGCACTCCATTGTCACACAGAGTCACGTACTTCTTCTTCCACTCCTTATTTAGAGACTTGCCGCTCCGCTTCATGAGCATGCCCTACAAGACAAAACACAATAGAATACAATTAACATAATACAATATCATAAACATAATATAATATTATACTTCATACATGAGCATGCCCTGCAAGAGAAAACACAATATAATAAGGTGGATGACTATTAATTGAGACCTGTGCATCATCCTAATGTCACTGAGCGCACATCAGAGAGCTGGGAATTCACATGGAGAAATGGCTCAGCGTCTTCCCTCTTTCCCTCCTCACACTCACACACACACACACACACACACACACACACACAGCTAGCATAGCTCTCTAAACAACACAACTGCTCTAATGAGTGGACCATACTATGACCGCTGATTATTATGTATTATCTTCAAAGGACAGAGCTATCCACAGTAATAAAGAGGAAAAGCCCCAGCATGCGTGCGTGCGCGCTGTTCAGCAGCTGCGTTCGTTAGCTGTTAGCCATTAGCCATTTAGCCATTAGCCCGCTCTGCTCTGCTCTCCTCTCCCCTCGTCCACACATCAGCCGCAGCTGACTGGCCATCTTGGGCCGCCCACACCTCATTTCAGCCAAATTCATTAGGCAAGAAGGGAATAAAACTGTCCGCTGATTAGCAATTACGGCCGAGCCGCTGCATGTGTCACCTCACTGGACTTGTTAAACATTAACGCAGAGACAGGGACAGGAGGGGATATTAATAGTGTCCAGAGAGGAGGAGGTTGCCATGAAACACGCAACACGGGGAATCAGAACATGTTCTCTCTTCTTGCCCCCCCATCCCCTCCCCACAATATTCTCCTTCCTCCCCCTTTTGACTGTTCCACTCTGTCAAGCCGAACGCTGAATGCAGAGTAATTAGGGCCGATAAAGAGCGAACCGAATCTTTAAAATCAGCCAGTAAAATGAAGAACAAATAGGTCAAATTATAGCAGTCATTACAGTCATGTCAAAACAGAATGACATCAGCACAGGAGCTCAGAGGCTATAAAAGCGTCTTGATGTTCCATGAGCCCACCACACGGAACGGAATAGCAGGCGCAGAATGTTTTGTTATGGTCATGAAAAATGCAAATGGCTTCTGACATACTTCCTGGCGCCAGGTAAACATTCAGACCGGAGTAACCCAAACTGGGAGACTGAGAATGGAAATGGTCGTGTGTGTGTAAGCTTTAACGTGTAAACAGGGGTAGTGTGAATTTTTTTTTCAGTCAAAATATAAGTTTATTCAAAGTACGATTCATCTTCTAAGACTAAAAGGGAAACAAAACAAATTGCTTTCATATGGCTTTTTTCCTCTTTTGTTGTTGTTAATATTATTTTATATTAGTATAAAATAATAATATTCAAGCTACAATCAGATTGCAGCATCACAATAAACAGAAAATTTGATCAAATCATAAACCAAACTGTACAGCATAACGAGTACGGCTATGTAGATCTATTGTTTTTTATTTCTATGCTCAACAATGTAAACAGGCTGGTCTTACGGTACAACAAAATATTTCTGTGCGCATAAAAAGTTCTCTGTTCATTTCAGGACGTCACTACCACATACCTGAATTGAGTAAAAATGGCAATGATCATTTGTGACTGTGGCAACTTGTCTGTGTCTGCCGCGTGTGAGTGTGAGTGTGTGGTAAAAGTGTGTGTTCAGGTGATTGATGCACTAATGAGAGTGAAGGTAGCCCTGCTCCTGTTCCTGGCCAGCAGACCTGCTGCCTCCCAGGCCGATATATCTCCACCAGAGTGTCGGTAGCTCCCGCTTCGGCGCTAGTTTATTAATTTTACGCATCCATCGGCGGTGTGACAAGCGATCATTCTGCGGGAGAGGCTAATTGAACGCCACGTCGACCCTCTGATGGCTGTTATCTTTCATTACTTAAGTTCCAGGCCAGCGCCATGCCAGATGCCTCCACTTCAGCCTCCACAGGCTGACAGCTCACAAGGTCTCCCAACCCGTGGGAAATGGAGGAGATAAATACATCCTGCACACACACATAAGTGCATACACACACGCGCACACACATAAGTGCACACGCACGCACGTGCACACACACACACACACACACACACACACACGCGCACACGCACGCAGCACGCACACGCGCACACACGCACTCCCGGTGGCTACACCCACTCAAGTGCTGAGCTAAGCGTTTCAGAGTGTCAATATGTGCAGTGTTTACACAATGAAACATATTTCTCAAAGTAAACGTGTGACCCTAAACTGCCAAAGAAACTGGAAAGAGTGGCGCTATCCTTTCCAGACGTCGTATGTGCTCACCCAGTGGAAGGGGCAGTGGAACCAAACATGTAGCATGTAGCATGTAGCATGTAGCATGTAGCATGTAGCATGTAGCATGTAGCATGTAGCATGTAGCATGTAGCATGTAGCATGTAGCATGTAGCATGTAGCATGTAGCATGTAGCATGTAGCATGTAGCATGTAGCATGTAGCATGTAGCATGTAGCATGTAGCATGTAGCATGTAGCATGTAGCATGTAGCATGTAGCATGTAGCATGTAGCATGTAGCATGTAGCATGTAGCATGTAGCATGTAGCATGTAGCATGTAGCATGTAGCATGTAGCATGTAGCATGTAGCATGTAGCATGTAGCATGTAGCATGTAGCATGTAGCATGTAGCATGTAGCATGTAGCATGTAGCATGTAGCATGTAGCATGTAGCATGTAGCATGTAGCATGTAGCATGTAGCATGTAGCATGTAGCATGTAGCATGTAGCATGTAGCATGTAGCATGTAGCATGTAGCATGTAGCATGTAGCATGTAGCATGTAGCATGTAGCATATCAAATCAACACCACAATAACAAACCTCCTCAAACTGCCAGGACTAATCTATTAAAACAGACCAATATAGACTCCTTATCACTCGATCACTCTATCTCTCTCTCTCTCTCTCTCGATAAGTCTGACAAAAGGCGCACAAAGGGCTTCCCCCCCTGAGTGCAGCAATAAATCACTGGCCCGGTCCAGAGAGGGATAGGGAGAGGGGACAAGCCTAATCTCGCACTGTCCAGCGGCCTGACAGGACAGAGTCGCAGGAAGGGCTGAAACGGATGCCTTTGTTCCAGGACTCCACTCAGATAAATTAAGAATGTCATCGGAACCCTTACAGAAAAGCACTACCTGTGGTGCATGTGTGTGTGTGTGTGTGTGTGAGAAAGAAAAGTGAGAAAGAGAGAGTGTGTGTGTGTGTGTGTGTGAAAGAAAAGAGAGAGAGTGTGTGTATGTGTATGTGAGTACGAAAGAGAAAGAGCAAGAGCACGAGAGAGAGAGAGAAAGAGAATGAGTGTGTGTGTGTGTGTGTGTGTGTGTGTATGGGAGGACAGAGGAGACTGTGAGACTGACACCTTGTGAGAGGTGAATGTCCTCTATCGCTGTGGCCATCTGATGTTGCCAGCACAGGGCGATGACCACAACCCACCCCCAGGACATTCATCATCCCAATGAGACCAGGTCAAATACCCCCCTCTCCGAACAATGCCAAAGCGCTATCCAATTCAACACACACACACACACGCACAGACAGACACACACACACACACACACACAGCAGCCACATAGTTGGACAGGGGGAGAGGAGGGCATACTAAAGTATTCCATTGCAAAATATTTCTCCTCTTAATTCTGTTAATGTTTTCTGTTAAGCTCAAGACATGCTGTAAACATCAGACACCAACACAAACCCCCCCAAAATCTTAACGGCATTTAGTGCGAAGGTGGTACTGACTAAAAGGGTCACGATCCTGCCCATTACATTATATCAATATCAAGCATTCCTGGGGCACATAGATGATGTCAGAGACTTCATTCTCCGTATTCCTAATTCTCAAGCCCATGTAGCATGTAGCATGTAGCTTTGAAAGCTTTATTTTAAGGTGAAGTGCATTTTGTTACTTCAGAAGCCCTGTGGGCCCTTAATATGGGCAAGGAAAGGCGGCCTGAGACGGGAACCGAGCCGCAGAGATCAAATAAAACACACGGGGAAGAGGACAGGGGCTCTGCACCATTGATTTATCTAAAAAGGGCCCTGGGTAATTAATCCTAAACTCAATTATCCAAACCCTACATCTATTCGGCACGATCATTACATGCACCACCCTCAGCACTCCGTCTGTGTGGTGCGTCTCCACCCTCAGCACTCAGTCTGTGTGGTGCGTCTCGGCCGTCACCTCTCGCCTCTTCTGCCCGCCACGAAAGGTGAGCGTCTATCGAGCACTGACCGTCACAGAAACACGCAACCAGCATGAACCCAACCCCACCGAAGAGCATTGCCTTGAGTTTTAGCACTTGCACAAATAAGTGGATATTCCTCTCCAATTACATCATCGTATTATTGCATTGTCTATTTATGATCTCTTTGTTCAAATCACATTTCACTTGCATTTCTGTGAAAAGTGGATGGTGTTAAAAGCAGCTGTCACACCAGTCCAGGGAAGTGTGTGCGTGATATCTCCATGTTCTTAATGCGACCTTGGGCCATAAACCGTCAAGGTCACAGGGGACCTTGACACCAGCACCAGTGGTGAATGACAGCACCTTTAAGGAACACCCATGGGATCAGCAAGATAGCACATCAGAAGATCCCAATACCAAGCTCTGATTAGTGTGTGTGTGTGCGTTTGTGTGTATGTGTGTGTGTGTGTCTTTTCAATTATTTTACAGGCGAAAAATAAAAAATAAAGAAGGTGAAGAGAGAGGGGAAAAAAACTAATTTCCAGAGGTTAGTGTGCATGACAGAAAAGCCATCATGGCCAGAATGGCTCGGAGCAGTGACAACCTTTCCCAGGGAAATGATATTTTTCCAATCCTGCGGAAGGCGGATCATGTCACCCTCGTTAAAGACTTGATAGCAGGTCTTTAATATTCACCGTCTTAATTAGGACTGCAGTTAATTTCATTAAATTCTTTCGCTGCTAAATGAAGCAGATTATGAGACATCTTTTATTGCGAAGCGTGAAATTACAGCCTGGCTGCTGCCAATGGCATGCTGAAACTAATGAATTACAGGGTAAATAACACCCAAATTAACCATCCAATTTAACTCTGCACAAAGCGCCAAGTGCACCCCCTCCACCCTTAAGACAAGCCACACAGAATGGGTGGGGTGGGGGTGGGGGGCAAACTTTGTCAGAAGTGCACAACCAGCCACGTCTCTCAAAGCAAAAAGGAGAAAAATTGTTACTAACATGCGCACACTGAATGGTGATGTAAAACAAATACAGCTACTTAGCTACGAACGTCTCAGTGTGAAAGATCTGTTGAATTTGTTTTTTGGATTTTGTATACAATCAATATTTATGTCTGGTGTATAGACCCTTTCAATCTGTTCCGAGAGGATTTCCAGAAACATTCAATCAATCCAGATAAATTGAAATGACTTTAGCATAATGCTCTATAAAATGTCGACTTTAAAACTTGCGTTATTTCGTTTGTCCCCAACTTACGATTAGCTCAATGTTGTTTTCTGTGCCACCGGACATGCCTCAGAAATGCATACATGTTTGTTCATGCAGTTGAAAGAGTCTATACCTTAAAGTTAATTTATGCAATACTACTCCTCTCATCTGGCCAAACCCTTGCTTGTGCTTCGCACACTCAAATCTCTGTCGTATGGCGTTCTGCCACATTAACAAATTAATCTGTTAAAATGCTGGTGTCAAAATACCTCAGTCTGGCGGATGACAGGGCAACAAGCAAGCAACTCTAAGCCTCAATTAGCCGCTAATTAGCAGTAGAAGCAGATGTTTGTGGAGTCAGCGCTGTAAAGGGGCAGACTCCACAAACAAAGCTGTAACAAAGCTTTTGTAAACAAAGCTGGCGAGTATCGGAGCAGCGGCTAGCCACTTTAACTTCCGCCCCACCACCCGCAAATCTACTGAGACCGCTCCAGACGCGATAAAACCAACAGTCCACAAGCAAGTACATAATGGCAAACATACACACACACCACACATGCAAGATCAAAATGCATCCAATTCTGTCATGCAGCCATGGGGACGATGAAAGTAAGGAAATAAACAATAAACAAAAACACGCCGTGTTGCCGTTGTTTATGTTTATGTTTATGGTGTTCGGCAGATGCTTCTATGGTCATGAGCTGAGTGAGCGCACAGCATGGACACACCCGTGGCTGACCTGTGGAGGATGTTTGTGCCATGAGGCTGGCCTGACGCTCCAAGGGTCGTGTGTGTGGAGAGCCAGGTCATCTCTGACCTCTTGACCTCCGCAGCCGAGCTGAGTTGAGACTGTCGGCATGCCCTGCCTGTTAAGATACCGGGTGCTCTAACGAGCAGCACGTCTTAATGAAGCTCCTCACAAAGGCCCTGTTGCAGACAACATGCACCACACACTGATAGAGTGTAACCTTGACTGGAGAAGGCAGTGTAATGATAACCAGCCATAATGAGATCAGCGAGCAAATAAACCACGGCTGGGAGGAGGGACACACACACACACACATTAACAGCAACATCTTCAACAGTACCAACAGCACTGAGGTTGCTCTGTATAGCAGAGCAGCTTGCGATCGATCACCACGGTATTACAAACATGTATATAAACCTCTAAGTAGGTTGTGTGAGCCTCAAGAGAGCTTTGTGTTAAACGCGCACACACACGCACGCACGCACACACACACACGCACACACACACCTTTGTGCCGAGGGGGCCAGAGATAGAGCGTTGCGTTAAACGTAATCAATTGGGCACAAATCCTCCGCTTCACCTTTGTGTGAGTAATCTCCCAACAATTATGAGCAGACCTTCAAGGAATGGCAGGCTTCGCCACAATCCCACTCACTCAAACCCACTCAGACATCTGCCAAAGTGATTGACACTCGCTGTTGCACACAGCGCCTCGAAAAAAGAAAAAAGAAACAGCTGATTCGCTACTGAGGAATCAGTGAGTTGCGCTCGGTGACGGAGCTGGCTTCCTGTGTGCTCATGTGTGTGTGAAAGAACAGCTTGGATATTAACAGATGTTAATCAGATTCAGCTCAGTAGAAAATGTAGGCTCTTAAAGAGAAAACAAATCACATAGATCTGCAGACGAACAGAAATCCACATACTTAGAGATGCGCACACACACACACACACACACACACACAGTCTAATTAGGGAGTGGATTGCCACAGCCAGCAGTCTAGTACAGATCATGAGAGGCAGGCGTGGAAATGGGGAGAGACACACACAGGCACACACACACACAGAGTCTGACAGGAAAAGATGCGAGCATGTTCGCAGGAGGAAGGACCACAGGGAATTATCAAATCAATTAACATTGTCGGCGTGCCTCTGAGCGTTGCACGTTCTGCTTTCTTTCTGTGAGGTGAGTCGTGGCGACAGGCGCTGGCTTTGTGTAGTGCCGAGACACTCATTCGCCTTTTAACTCCGCGCCCAATTACAGCGCAGCAACACTGCAGAGAGCCATTAGCACTGATCTCATGGCTTTGCTGCTGCCGCCACACTCGCCTTTGGTCTGCTTATTCACGTTTAATTCTCCCCAATTTGAGCACGGGGGACTAGCTCAGGGTCACAAGTTAATTATTTGCCTATTCATTTGATTATTTGAATTTCAGTTCAAATCACTGCAATCACTCAGAGCGTTCCGCTAATGGGGAATTGATGAGAATACACTGGTTTGATATAAATGACAGTTACTGATGAGGCACCTTGGTGGAAACTGTATTTATCTTTATCTATTCGGGCTGACGCTTTTTATCCAAAGCAACTTACAGGCCCAGACTCCCTGTAGGGTTAAGTGCCTTGCTCAAGGACACAACGTGTCATGGTGAATACACAACACACCACTTCTCAGGTTGCTGCATGTCAATCCAGCTCCTTATCCACTAAACGAACTCCGCCCCGTAACCATTAAGAATTTACGCTCTGAGTGACGCCAATTAGACTAGACTCAAATATCCCCAATGGCCTCATCCCAGTATCCGTAGATCAGTGATGATTTCTAATACAAAACTATGGTGCTTGTTGACATTGCACATTAACAGTTCAAAGTCACATTCTGCATTAAATGTAGATATGGCTGTGCGGGACTCTACACACATGAATGTGATGTTTGCTCTACTGAATATATTTCTGTCCTTTTCAGAGTAATCAAATTATGTAACATGATGTAACAAATGGTCTACTACAATGAGGTGGGGGTCTACTACAATGAGGTGGGCTCACCAACAAAGTCTTTCAAAACACTACAAAAATGATTCAATAAGAGATCATGGGTGACCTGGGTCTCGGGTAGCTGAAGTTAAGGCACGTTCGAGTTGGTAATGCGGCCATGATGCTAAATGGCAGTCCTTCAGTTGCGGAGCACTATGTAGCGTTAGAATGACAGAGCTTTTGTCTGTCTCAGCTGAGATCAAAGCTCGCCAGGTATTACACAGAGGAGATTTCAAACTTCTTACACTTCATTAGACCCCTGAACCAATCACATAAAAACTGCCTTTGCCATCAAAATTTCACATTTTCACAGTATGGTTATGGTTATGGATTTGGCAGACGCCTTTGTCCAAAGCGACACACAAATACAAAATAACATAATATTTAAAATTGAACAGGGAACAGATTAGAATGTTGGTCAAATATAATAAGGAGAATAGTAATAATACACAACAATATCAATTTAATCAATAGCCTAATAAAATAAGCAATGAAAATGAGGGGAAAAGCAATAATAAAACAATAATGACCATTCAATCAATAATATAAAAATAATTTACATTAAGGAGAATATCAATAATAAACAATAATGTCAAATTAATCAACAGCCTAATGAAAATAAAACAATATTATACAAACCATAACACATAAGTGCTTAAACAACTAATGTACATGTTGAACAGGAATGTCTTTAGACCCCTCTTAAACGACCCAAAACTACCACATGAACAGAGAGCACTGGGCAACTCATTCCACCAACATGGAACCACTGAGGAATAGAGTCTGGAATTAGACCCAGTTTCCATGACTGGTCGACATAAAAGACGCTCATCAGAAGACCGCAGTGGGCGGTTGGGGATGTAAGGCTTGATTATTGAATTAAAATAACTAGGAGCAGATCCAGTCAGTGTTCTATAGGCCAAAGTGAGAGATTTAAATTTAATTCTGGCTACTATAGGGAGCCAATGGAGAGTAACTAGGAGAGGAGTTACATGTGTCCTCTTTGGCTGATCGAAGACCAGGCGTGCTCCAGCATTCTGAATCAGCTGTAATGATCTTCTTACACAAGCGGTTAAACCAGCTAATAGTGAATTACAATAGTCCAGCTTAGAGATGACCATGGTCTGAACAAGAAGTTGTGTGGAATCTTGTGTCAGATAAGGTCTGATCTTCCTAATGTTGTAAAGCATAAACAGACATGATTTTGCAATTGAAGCTACATGCTCAGAGAAGTTAAGTCGGTCATCAATTACAACGCCCAAGCCACGCGCCCGATCTAGTTGGGGTTAGTGAAGTTGAGTCAAGCTGGATGTTAATCTGTTGGGAATAGCTGTTTTAGTTGGAAACACCAAAAACTCAGTTTTTTTGAGAGATTGCTGAAGGTGCCGATCTTTCATCCAGGCTGAAATATCCTTAAGGCATGCAGAAATCCGGTGGGAAACGCTAGAGTCATCAGGTGGGAAAGACAGGTAAAGTTGAGTGTTGTCCTTTCAATAGATGAAATCTTTACACAAAAGAAACTGTTATTATCCCTTAACTCATTACCTAACTAAGAAGACAACCTACTACAATAGAGAAAAAAGCCCTCGGTTTCA
>NC_063211.1:4567537-4575037 GCF_017589495.1 Alosa alosa | reverse complement strand
TGTGTCTAAAAAAAAACACGGTGGTGTTCAAGCCCTTCTGAATGTTTTCCAATGTCATGCGGATCTTCCACAATTCCAAACATGATGGGAGCATGCTAGGGCCGTAATGATACACCAACCTCACGATTCGGTTTGTGTCACGATTTTTGACCCACGGTTCGATACGAACCTCGATTTTTCTTCTTGAGGGGGCTAGACATTTTTATTAAATAACATTAGAAGACCAGAGGATTACAAGGCTATAATATATCTGTATTATTTTATATCCTGATGCATATTGTTACAGCCCTAGAGCATTCCAATCAAGTCCTCCATCTTATCCTATCATAACACAAATGCAATGCCAACAATCATCATGCTTCCATCACATCTGTTCATGAGGGAAGCACTGTTATCCAAAATGTATTTCGATAACCTGTGATAAGACTGAAATCATTATATTGCAATGTATAAGGACCCCATTCTAATATATAAGGACCCCATTTAATGTATAGGGTCCCCATTCTAATTTAGCCTTCATCTGCTAGCTTGCAATAGCAAACATGGTGCCGCTATACTCTTCACCAGAAGGGAGCTCCAATCATTCTTCCATTAACACAAGCCCATCAGTCTCTCATTGGCCCATTAATATCATTCCCAGCTCAAATGCCAAGCCACAGAGCGTATAGAGTCATATGGTGCAACTACCAATCAATCTCTATGGCTTAGTCTGAGGCAGAGCACTGCAGCCTGAGAGATACTCAAACACTGTCATGTTCAGCCCATTCATTTCATTGACAGAACCTAACAGAGGAGATTTCTAGGAGATAATATCATCAAATTTCAATAGCTTCACTCAATGCCTACGCCATAGGGCATTCGTGTGCATTTTTCTATTGATTGAGCTGGAAATATGATAATAACATGCACACGTAAGAGTGTGAGACGGACACATTAATAAAGACATTTAAGGTATATATACAGTGATAAGTTACGCACTGTAAGGAGAGGGGAAAAAAAAAACCATTCCTCTGATACAAGCATGTTCACCATCCTAAACACAACCGGACTAAGACTAGTAAAATACAGACGTGGTGGACCATCCTAAACACAACCGGACTAAGACTAGTAAAATACAGACGTGGTGGAGCATCCTAAACACAACCGGACTAAGACTAGTAAAATACAGACGTGGTGGAGCAGCGATGACCTCACCACCTGACAATCGGTCCACTCGTGTTTGATTCCCAAATGTGCCGCTGCGAGTCCATGTGGTTTTGGATAAAAGCGTCTACAGTACCATATACCAGTCAACTTTAACTTCATCTTTATATGATAGAAAATGTATCTATTTACATGTAGAGGCAAGTATATACTGCCCGTCAGTGGATTTCAGACACATTGGTAACATTCCTGAGAGAAGAGGGGCGGATCAGCTGCCTCATTGTTGTGGAATGGGTTTAAGTGACGACAGAGCGGTCTTGTTTGCGCTAGTCAGTTTTTGGCTGTTCTCCCTCACCACCTCTAGGGACTACAGTATGTGGCTGTTAAACCCTCATTAACTGAGTAAACAGACTCTGGGGGAAGTTTGGTGTTGAGCTTTGGACAGGAGGGGGTTAATACCCCCCCCCCCCATACCCCACCCTGTCCTCCTCACAAAGTCCATCACGTGGCCATAAACAGGAGTCCTCTCATCTCCCTGGAAATGAAGCCATTCCTTTAATTGGACCTATTAAAGCTCTGGGCCTTAATGATGATTCTGTCATAAACATTTACCTTCAGGAGAGAATACCAGCTCCAAGGGCAGTCGGTGAACACACACACACACACACACACTCTAACTGATTCTTTCAGTCAGTCACTCACACTTTCAAAGTATCACTCCTCCATCACAAAGCCTCATCTTGGCTCCACTCACAGGCTACAACATTGCAGTTCAACTGTGGATGGCAGTTTTCACTCGTCTGGCTCAAGCTTGAGGCTTCACTGAGCACATTTACAACTCCCCTCAACAGGCCAGCAAGTCTGTCGGTCCAGGACTCACCTTCAAGGTCTTTAGAGCCAACGGAATATCCGTCACCAGGCAAGCATGGCCCTAGAGATATATATTCATATGCGTACACAGACATCCCTCGACTGTATATTACTTTAAGTGTTAAGAACAGTTATGATAAGGCTGTGTTAAATATTTAAACTGCACAGCTAATACAATTTAACTTAAACCATCAATCTTGCCCTGCTGCATGAGAAGCAGCCATTTATTCTAATGGAAATGTCACCCATTTGATCAGATTTATGACAGCTCCATTCACCCACCCAAGGGGTGGCTCGCCAACGAGGAACTCACACAGTCACTAACACTCCATTTTAACACCATCTCCTGCTGTTTTCCCACACACCAGTCCTGGCTCGGAGACCCAGAGGTATAATGTTTCATTACTACCGACCACTGGAACACGCTGTCAACCATTTTAGCGTGGCAGAATGAAAATCAATAAATGCGCTGTTTCCCCATGCGGGGGCGTCCAGTCCAGCCTTGGCCGAGTGATTAAGGATCTCAGCGGCGGTAATCCATTGGAGGCCGTGTTTGCCGTTTTGTGGCAAATCAGCGATATTGGTATGGAGGCATCATTAGTGTGTGGTGGCTGCAGCCCCTGGGGAACTGATCTGAGATCTGAGGGGCTGTGGCTCTGAGACTATTATTAGGGCCACTGATGGGACCTGTGCTGCAGCAGGATCAGTACGGCACACCAGGGCTCCGCCAGGCCCCCCCTGGGGCTCCCCACCTCTGGGGGTGAGAACAGAGGCAGTAGGGGCAACACAGCAAGCTACACAGGAAGATTAACCTTTCACCTTCGACCTGTGACCTCACTATAGAATGACAGGGAGCAAGAGAGAGTGCGGAGGGGATTTGGAACACGAATGAAATACGAGAGAGGACAACAGCTGAGAAATACGAAAAGGCTGTGATGATAGAAAGAATGAGGCTGTGGCTGTGTGTGTCTGTGTGTGTGTGTGTGTGTGTGTGTGTGTGTGTGTGCGTGTCAGAGAGAGAGTGAGTGTGTGATGACAAGCAGATAGGGTGCAAGAGAAATTAAATATGCATCATTCATTATAGGAAGTTGAGAACCTCTCAGAATGAGGTGAAAAGAAGAAAGAAAGAAAGAAAGAAAGAAAGAAAGAAAGAAAGAAAGAAAGAACAGTAGGTGAACACATACAGAGAGTTCATGCAGCTTTACGCATGGATTATTAGCATGACAATAGCCACTAACAAACAAATATTTTGATTGGCATTAGTCAACACTGAAACACCTTAAAAATAAATAAATAAATAAAAAAAAAAAACGCTTTAAAATCAAAAACTGTCCCCATCAGAGCATTTCAGAGCTATTGTGCAGGATTCAGATACACAGTTTGAAAGTGCAGGATGTCTTGACTAAAGTAATATATAGTGAGTGTTCAAGACATCTTCCAAAAGGCTGTCTCTGTGTGTGTGTGTGTGTGTGTGTGTGTGTGTGTGTGTGTGTGTGTGTGTGTGTGTGTGTGTGTGTGTTCGTAAGTAAGACACACACTGTGAGATTTATTTGCCGTTAGTGTGGTAAATGTGAGAGTGACAGTGACAATAACGAGGCTGGCTGGACACTCATGACTCCAGCAGTGGCGAGGGCACCTCAGATGGCGAGTCGCTGGACGCGGAGAACGCAGCTCGTTAGTATTAGCCGACACTAACGAACAAACATGCCGACCACAGCCCCCCACCCCATCCCGCGCCCCACACACACACACACACACACACTGCTACAGCCAGCCCACCGAGGGGAGGGGGGGTGGGGTAATTAGGATAATTAAATTAGAGAGCTGATGGACGCAGGCTGGGAAACTGTCAGGATAAGTCACCTCACTCTCAGTCACACACACACAAACAGCCCTATACTCACAGAGACCATTTCTTAAAATGTCCAGAAATCTGAGCGCACACACACACTATAACAACAACTCACTCACACTGCCCAACACTCCATGACCCAACAGAGCCTACGCATGCATCACGGGGCCGTAGTTAATCTCTCACATACACAACAAAAGTCTGCCCACCACTATTTACCTCCAGCCATTAGTGAGCCACGTGACACACACACACACACACACACACACACACACACACACACACACACACACACACCACCCCCACCCTAGCTCTCCCCCCATGTCAGTTCTTGACCCTGACTAAATAAATGACTTCTCTTCATTTGTCCACTGGCCTTTCCTCAAACACTCCATTATATAAACACAAATGCACATAACTAACACACCAATTATTTTTAATGGTAAATGTCCGACTGCTTCATGACTCTTAGACTCCAATGAAACCCACTGGCTTCTCCTGATGGAGGTCTCTCAGAGACAATATATTATTGCACACTGAACCACTACCAATTATCATTTATAAAACAGGGAATTCAAGAACTTGCAGACAATATACTTTATTATGCTGTGAATATTCCAACAAGCGATAGACTTTTATGCCACTTGGACATAATGCATAGGGGCGAGGTCATACATTGTGGCTTGGTAAATCCAGAAATCATCAGGCACACATGTAGAACCATAAAAAAAAAAAATCAATATTCACAATGAGTTTTGAAACGATCACTCGTTTATAAATTGCATTTTAGTGCACAAAGCTCTGAATGCCAGCTTGCTGTTTCCTCATGTAACAATTCATCAGAAAAGAGTTAGATAGATTAACAGATCAGATTTAATCAGATTTTTTATCTTTACCTCCTAGTAACATTAGTGTGCATTCGCATGTAGGTTAGTATGTGTTTGTGTACCTCTGCTCATTTTTGTCCATCACTTCGGGCAGATAAGGGGGAAGAAACACACACCTTAAATACTGAAATGAGTACATCTGGATTTTTTTTGCATCTTCCATCATTAACACGTATAGACCCTTTCAAGAGAGTTCCATTATCAGCAGCATAGTTGGCCCCACAAGGCTTCCGTTTTAACATTCCATATGTTATCTTAATGCAGAGGAAGTAGATTGGGGCCCAAATAGAATGTTCAAGCATTGTTTTTGTTTTTATTGTTGAAAGGGTCTATAACATGATATCATCGGATACAACCCTGCCTCTCCAGCAGGGGCTAGTGGACAAAAGACGCAGCGACTCCAGCCTGAGTCTGATTATTTCTGGCTGTGTTGGCCGCCTGGGCATCAGTGGAGCCTTAGTCTCCAGCACCAAATTAAGGTCATGGGAATTATAATTACCGTCAGTACAATGCTTAGATGCAAGAACAAGCTTAAGTCAGGCAAAATAAATAGAGTGTGATTGTGTACTAACAACACACACACACACACACACACACACACACACACAATGTAAACACACAAACACACCTCTAGGCAGAGAAAGTTCTACACACACACACACACACACAAACTACACAAAACATTAACATGATCATTTTAGCGGTCATCAATAAATCCCATGGTTGTGGATAATTAAAACGCGTGATTAATTGAGGACAATGATGTGAAAAATGCTAAGAGACAGCGTGTGTGATAATGTGTCGGAGATAATGTTTCCTGCCGCTCATTTGCAGAGGCTGATGGGACTTGGACGAGAACCCACTTTCTCTGCCATCAACACACACACACACACACACACACACCACAGAGCTAAATTACTGTGTGGACTTGGCTACAACAGGCAATATAATAATTAACAGGATAATCGGCCAGCATTTAGAGCTCAACTCTCCTGACTGGGCCAAGAATAACCATAAAGACATGTATGCAAGACATTTGGGCACTTTTACACATGCTAAGCTACATCAGCCACAAACACACACACACATTTATTCATTCAATGCCACACTAAATTGATAAATATTTTTGTGAGCACACACACACACACATGTACACACCACACAAACACACACACACACATACATATTCCACACACACACCCTGCAGGGTGTACCAACCCACAGAGGGGCAGGAAATGGATCCAGTTCCACCTGATTTCCCTTGAGAAAGAGATCTCTGAGGCATCCTGTGTCTGTCACTGTCAACTACTGTCAACCTCCACCTCTCTCTCTCACACACACAAAACCTACTTATGATAGTCTTGACTGACACTGTAAATATGTACATGTTCCATGTGGGATTGTCCTCTGTAGAACTGTTGTCATGCCGTGCTACTGTGGGCAACTATTGTTGTCGGTCTTTCTGTAAAGCCTACTTTCAAGAGAGAGTTTCTGGTTTTCAGAGCTAGTAGCATTAATAATTTTGCTAAATTACTTACTCTTCCTGAGTACCCAGCATGAATGTGGGACAACAGAGGAGCCTGTCTAGCCAGAAGCTGGGTGGAAACTGTTGGCATTGCTTTCAGTGCAAATCAATTCCTGGCAGACTGACTATCCAGTACTCAAGAGATGCGAAAACACTAAGTGCTTTTTATTCTCGGTGCAATACTGCACCCTAGTGGACAGTTGCGGTCATACAGCTATATCCAGGTTTATGCCTGAATTCAGCCTCATCTGATCATTATCCATAACTAATAATTCAGAAATGTTTGTATTCCTTTGAGCAAAAAATATATATATTTTCACTTAAGATTTTAGGGTTTTAAAGAATAAGTTTGAGAACATCGAGCTAAGCTGTGAGTAAAGTCATCTTTTTTTTTTAATGAGGAACAGAGAATACACACTGAACAAAAGTAAACTTTATAAACTTCACCAGACGTTTACATCTCCCAGACTTCCAAGACACAGGTCTTAATTAACAGCACCCTGACAGTCGTATATTTCCCCACCTGCCCAACACCCCCCTCACCTGTCATGGCCGAACACTTCAAACAAGGCAGCAGGGGA
The DNA here is from genome assembly GCF_017589495.1 of Alosa alosa. Lineage (NCBI taxonomy): Eukaryota > Metazoa > Chordata > Actinopteri > Clupeiformes > Clupeidae > Alosa > Alosa alosa. The sequence goes on along the minus strand of NC_063211.1, from coordinate 4,568,179 downwards.
TTTATGCGTTTGGTGGTCTCGCAAGATTAATGTGATTAAAAGGTTTTTCACAGTGAAACTCATATGACATTGAGTGATGACAGCATGACATTGTGTGTGTGTGTGTGTGTGTGTGTGTGTGTGTGTGTGTGTGTGTGTGGGGGTCACTGCAGGGAAATTTGATGTGAGATCTAAAACAGAGAAGGTGATGTGTGTGGTGGGTGTGTGTGTGTGTGTGTGTCAATACATGGGAAAGTCTGACTGTATAAGACAGAGACAATGACAGAGAGAGTATAGTACGTATACGTAAGTAGATATCAGGCATGATGTGCTGCTTGCACAGTAAGAGTTGTGTGGTGCAGAGTAGAGCAGAGAGGGGTGGATCACTACGACTATAGGTTGTGTGTGTGTGTGTGTGTGTGTGTGTGTGTGTGTGTGTGAGTGAGAGAGAGAAAGAGAAAAGAGGAGAGAGGAAAGAGAAAGAAGAGAGGACAGAGAGAGAAAGAAAGAGAAAGAGAGAGAGAGAGAGAGAGAAGGAGAGAGAGAGAGGGAGAGAGAGAGGACAGAAAGAGAAACAAAGAGAGAGAAAGAGAGAGAGAAAGAGAGAGAGAGAGAGAGGGAGGGAAGAAGAGAAGAGGTCTGAGCAGCTCCTCTGAGAGTGGC
>NC_063211.1:4560520-4567037 GCF_017589495.1 Alosa alosa | reverse complement strand
ATAATGCTTCACTAGGACAATGAGTAAAGTTATTAACTTGCATAACTTATTTACCATGCTACGGCTTACTAAATACCAATGTCAGGCCTAGTTTCAAATGACGGCAATTCAGCCTACATGTTTGCTTATTGGTTGGGTTTTTTATTTTAATTTTCGTTTTTTTTTTTTTTGGCCCATCATCCTGGAGAAATTCACGATGACTTCTGGGCAAGAAGTGCTACAAAACAAATGGTCCATCAGCCCATTCCAGTTTGAAAAGGCTTTGTTGCTGCAAAATGTATCATTTAATTCAGCTCCAACACACAGTCTGCATTGGTTCATTTATGGAAGGTGAAACAATTTCTTCAAAATTACAGCACAGCTGGCATCATTCTGGCATCATCACAGACATAAATTCCTTTGATGATGCTGTGTATTCCTTTTGATGTTTATTTTTAGCTTTTTTTATTGATAAGCTATGCGTGTTTTAACGTGTTTTAGCAATTGTAACAAACTTTGTTTTCCAACACATCAACATACCTCTTTCATGGCTTTCGGACACCCAGACAAACAGATCATCTCATCATGGGCGCTCAGCATATAGAACATTCTAGTAAAAGAATGCCTTCCTCAACTAAAATTCCACATTCCAACTGCACAGACCCAGAGATTCTTCAGAATGTTCTTCTACAACGTTTTAGTCACACTGGTGTGATGGCACCTGCGGAAGGATCAAATGACAACTCCGGCCATTTTTAACATGGAGCCCTGTTGATCGAGGTCACGGAGTACTGTCGGTCAGAAAAAAAGTGAAATCTGTGCTACCTAACATGAGTTAGCCAGCTAGCGGCTAATGCAGCCAAGTGGCTACAAAATGTCATTACAAGTGCTGAAGCTATGCATTGGGCCCTTTTTAGCATTTACTCATTTAGCAGAAGCTTTTTATCCAAAGCGACTTACAAGTCAATTATATTACAAGAGCCATTGTCCCTGGAGCAACTTCTTGGAGTTACGTGCCTTGCTCAAGGGCACAACAGTAGAAGCCAGGAATTGAACCCAAAACCTTTCAGGCTACTGCATGCTAGCCCAGCTCCTTAGCCACTACGCTACCACAACCCCAGGGCTGGCCGTTTGGCATGTATTTGTGAGCCTGCAGTTTGTCCTGTGTGTTCAGCTGGGCTTACATGCCTCCTGAGGCTTAACTCCCTCACTTCTGTCTGAGGTGCCAATAACCAAAGCCGGTCTGTCTGGATCCTAAAGCAATCAACACCACAGACTGCAAGGTGCCACGCCAGTACTGATTCCACCCATAGAGGCCAGCCTAGTGCACAGGACATCCATTTGACATTCAGTGCGTGTTTGTGTGTGTGGGATTCAACTTCTGGAGTGAACTGCTTGAGGTAGACCAGCAGAGACATGGCCAAACCTTACGTCTTCAGAGAGACATTCTTTTGAGTTTACAGTCCAGTATTCGCAACCAGGATGAACAGCTCGTCAAAAAACAGGCTTAATGCCTTACAAAAAAAAAAACTAGTTTTAGTGCAGAAAAAGGGGGGGCAGGATACAGCCAGATCACCTACAAGATGGCAGCTGATCAGATACTTACAAGATGGCAGCTGATGAGATACCTACAAGATGGCAGCTGATCAAACACCTACAAGATGACAACTGATCAAACACCTACAAGATGACAGCTGATCAAACACCGACAAAATGGCAGCTGATCAGATACAAGATGACAGCTGATCAAACACCTACAAGATGGCAGCTGTCTCCAGCACCCCATTACTGGACCACTCCCCTCGGCTCTGTTTCTCCAAGTCTGTTAGAAGATATATACACACACACACGTCCACCATGGAGATTCCCTGTGCAGAAAATGACTTACAGCACCTTTGATACACTTGACTAGTACTTAAACATCACTCTCATCCTCTGGTAGTAGTATTTATGGTTGTACTTATTGTTACCTAAGTTCATTGTATGCATAGTACTATTTATTGTTGTAGTAATTATTGTTACCTAAGGTCTCCTCTGCCTCGTAGCTTGAATGTTATTCCTGTAAGTAAGAAGCTTTGGAATGATAAATGTAAATATGACCACACACACACACACACACACACACACACACACACACACACACACACACACACACACACACACAGATCAGACAGCTAGGGCCCTTTTCTGTGAGGTGGGGAGAGCCTGCAGTTGAAGCAAATGCTCTGAAGTTAAAACGAACGACTCTCACAATAAGTGTGTAAAACAGACGACATAACTCATCCAAAATAGGATAGACCTGGGCTAGCACTGCCTGGCTAGATAACCCTGCAGAGATAGCGGCCTACTAAGGCCAAGCCAGTCATACTTAGAACAATGACGAGAGGCAGGCACGCCTGAAGAGGGGGGTCCTGGCCGCCAGCCAAGCTGTTGTTTGACAAAGCCACGCTCTCGGGCGGTGCTCAATCGTGTGTGCACACACACACACACACACACACAAACAAACAGATACACACACAAACCGCAATGTGTCTGTGCCACGCTCACTTCACTCCACAGCGAGCGAGAGCGTGGGTCTGGCGAGGGGCGTGCCAGCACTGCGGCAGTGAGTACCCGCTGGCCTGGCCTCTCTCTGGGCCTGCTGCTCTGCCAAACAAGGCGATGCCACTCAAGCAGCAGAGGAGCCAAACTGCAGTGCTGCGCTCCGTCTGGAGGCCGTGCACCAGTGTACAGGGCACAGCAGGAATGCAGGACGGCTGAGCAGAGCAGGCGGTTAGAGGGCTGGAGCGATGCCCACATCCCAGAGTCCTCCATCTCTCACACACTCTTATTTACTCTTATTCTCTCTCTCACTCTCTCCTTTACCCTCACACACCCTCTCTCTTTTTCTTTCTCTCTCTCTCTCTCACACACTGTCTCTCTCACACACTCTCTTTCTCTCACACACTCTCTCTCTCACAGACTCTCTCTTTCTTTCTCTCTCTCGCACACTGTCTCTCTCCCCTTCACTTTCACACACATACACACTCTCTCTCATTCTTTCTCTCTCACACACACACACTGTCTCTCTCCCCTTCACTTTCACACACATACACACTCTCTCTCATTCTTTCTCTCTCACACACACACACTCTCTCTCACAGACTCTCTCTTTCTCACACACTCTCTCTTTCTCACAGACTCTCTCTTTCTCACAGACTCTCTCTTTCTCACAGACTCTCTCTTTCTCACAGACTCTCACTGCCAGCTGCAGGTCTTCTGTGCCAGGCTAAGAAGTGTGGAGATGGTGGCATCCAGATGCTGGTGCCAGCGAGTGATGCAGGAAAGGAGAAATGTACGACTAATGAGAGATTAGCGCACATGCCACAAAGAGAGCACCAGCATCTGCCTCTCCCAGGGCTTCCTTCACAACACCGAAGGAGTAGTCCTGTGTGTGTGTCTGTGTGTCTGTGTGTGTGTGTGTGTGTGTGTGTGTGTGTGTGTGTGTGTGTGTCTGTGTGTGTGTGTGAGTGAGTGTGTCTGATACCAGGAATGTCTGCAGTAGTACATAACAAGATTAAATGAATCCCATAATAGGCAAGCATAGCAGCGCTCATCACAGTCAGGGACACTTCAACCACACAAGTAGAACAAAGGCATGTCACTGCCATTTGACACCTCCCAGAAGGATCATTTGATCCAGGCTCCAGTTCCATTCATCTGCATACAACAACAGGAGTGTGTGCACAAACTGGGTAAAAAAAACCGGAGTGCTTCTCTCCTCTTTCCACTGTGAACTACTGCAGGCCATAATAACAACTAGACCAGGACACACCCAAGTTCCCAACCAGCCCCCTGAGGCTACTGTATCCTAACACTACGCACACACACCTACACACACACACACACACTCCACACAATAGCAAACGTTATCAGTCACCCGGCCTATCTCAGTCACAACCCCTCTGCTGAGACTGACGGCTGGGAACAATACATCATGGCCTGAAATGCTCGTCACCCCAGGCACAGAACTGAAGCGCTCCGTTCACAGTGTGTGTGTTGTGTGTGTTGTGTGTGTTGTGTGTGTTGTGTGTGTGTTGTGTTTCATTGAGGTACGTCACCCGAGAGCTTCAGTTAGTATGCCTTTCGCAGAGTGTAAAAGTACTTTTAGAAGACTGGTCTAATTTTTCCGATTGTACACAGCATGCTTATCCACTGATTACAGTGGAAGCTGATTGTGGCAGCAGATGCTATGGAAACGGAACGCTTCAGTTACGTGCCTGGTGTAGCCTGCCTGTGACATACCTCAATGACACACACACACACACGGCCAGAGAGGAGCTGATGGGGGTTAGGTGGGGTCAGGTCGAGTCGAGGCAGGCGGGATGGCAAAGAGGTGTGTGTGGGGAGAGGGACAGAGGAAAGCAGAGCTCGCCCCCACACACACACACGCAGGGCCAGAACAACAGTCCAGCTCCATGAGTACGAGTGACCAATCACTCATCTGCCCATCAATCCTTTCCCACAACGCGCACACACACACAAAACAAACAAACACACACACACACACACACACACGTTGTTGATCTGCACCGTAAAACTGCAAAAACCAGCAAACCATAATAGCAATGGTCATTTAAGAGAATCAAAACATCTTTTGGTGCTAAAGCCAACAGGATAGATCAGAAGTAGGCCTTCGCTTCTATTTGCTGCTCAATATACACGCAATGGCGGTTGTATGAAGACAAACAAAGCTTCTCAGTGAGGTTGCAAATGTGTGTTGTCCATATGTAACCACTTATTAACACTGCCCTCCCCCAAACACACACTCATATGCATACTACTCACCACAACAATGAGATTGCACCTCCACACGCACACGCAAACACACACACACACACACACACACACACACACACACACACACACACACACACACACACACACACACAGCTGAAAGTGATGCCCCTGCAGCTAAATGGCCCTCATTAGCCTAGTGCCTGCAGCCACAGCACCAGCTGACTGGGGAAGAACAATGGCCACTCAAACACAAGATTAGCCAAGCTCCAGGAGCCACCCTGAGAGGGAGGGAGGTGGGGAGGTGGGGGCTAGGGAGAGTGCCAGCAAGGAGAGATAGAGAGGGAGAGAGAGAAGAGAGAAAGAGAAAGAGAGAGAGAGATGAAGCGAGAGTGTGAAAAGGCCTGGGATTATAGAGGGATCCCTGCGGTTTGAAACTAAATGAGGGGGAAGAGGGCGCGAGAGGACAGCTGAGGGGACTGAGGCACCAGATTGACCAGACTGTGTTCAGCCTCGTTCAAGTAGTCTCATGACAACAGTCGCCGTGGCACCAGTCTCAGCAGCAATCACACCTACAGTATGCAACCCACACAGAGAGATAGCGCTCAGCAGCGATCCCACCTATGAAACGTATGCAGAGAGTTCAGCTGCGATCCCACCTATGAAACGTACACAGAGAGAGTTCAGCGGCGATCCCACCTATGAAACGTACGCAGAGAGAGTTCAGCGGCGATCCCACCTATGAAACGTACGCAGAGAGAGTTCAGCAGCGATCCCACCTATGAAACGTACGCAGAGAGAAGCACACTGATGAATGAAACCAATCAGAGGAGAGAGGATTCGTGAAGAAGCCACAACGACGTAGGCCTGTATCTCTCTCGTCAATCAAAGAACAATAACAACAGCAACTTACATTAAGCATGATAGGCAAGAAAACACACACACACACCCCATAAGCCCCATAATATAGGCTGTAACCAACGGTAGCAGTGTGTACCGGGACATAACCCAGTGAAAACAATCATTTGTATATTTAGAATTGTATATTTAGGATTGTCATTATCCAGCTTTGATTATGTTTGAACAGAAGCTAGCCAATTGTAAGAGTGTGTGCTGGGACGTCCCCCAGTGAAAACAACCATTTGAAATGTGGGTGGGTGATTGTCCAAAGAGAATCAAAGCTAGATAATGACAGAGGTGCAATATTCATTGTGACAAAAAAGCACTGTAGATGATGATGCACTGAATGTATAACGTCCTCCAAAGTTCAACAGCATTTCCATCATCTCCATCACTAGCTGACAAAGTTTGACAGCTGAAAACGGTCCTGATTTCCAGATTCAACAACTGAAAATGGTCCAGATTTCCAGATTCAACAACTGAAAATGGTCCCGATTTCCAACCGCTCCGTGAAAACAATCAATTGAAATTGCAGAAATTTAGAGAGTGATTTTCATTAGCTAGCTTTGATTCTGTTTGGACAGAAGTGTAATATTCATTGTGAAAAGCAATGTATAGGGGACAGTAGATGATGCACTGAATGAACAACGTCCTCTGTTTGTTCGTTTGTTTAATTTAAGGCCATTTCCGCAACTAAGGCTATTTAATGGCTAGAGCATTGTGTGTTATAGAAACTTAAATATGTTTCTTAAAATCTATGCTAATAAGATAATCTAAAACAACCTTCAAAGGTGGGAACAATGTCCTCTGAAGTTGGATCATCTTCACTACTAACTGACAGTGTTCAGCAGCTGCAGATTCT
>NC_063211.1:4543020-4555520 GCF_017589495.1 Alosa alosa | reverse complement strand
ACAATAAAATCAAACCATCATGGCTCAAAGCACATGTGTTATTTATAAGTTACAGACAAATGTCTTTATCCAGTCAAAACACTGAAGAAAATAGGACTTTTCATGGCCAGAAATGTTCAAGAAATGGATTTTCAGTTCTGGCCCATTTGAAATTGTGGTTTAGCTCCCACCATGGCAGGCAGAAATGAAACCTTTTAGGCTTGACGGCACTCCAGGAATGCCATTCAAAGCCAAAATGTTGGTACTCAAAACAGATTGAAACATCACACTGTTCAATAAAGTCAGGGGAGTAAATCTATTTGTAGATTAACATCAGTCTTGTAAGAGTAACAGTTTGAGGAGCAAAAGAACCTGGAGAACAATTTAAGTGAAGTTTTGGCTTGAATCGTCTGATGGACCGGTTTTCTATGTAGAAACGAGCACATAAGAACACACTTGTGTAAACAAACCATCTCGCAGACTCCGTTATGGGACGACGTTAGATAGATAGATAGATAGATAGATACTTTATTGATCCCCAAGGGGAAATTCAAGACGTTAATTGTATATTTGCAGAGAATGTTTGCAGGACTCTGTGTACATTCAACTGGGAGGCATTATGCAAGTACGTTTGAGGAAGCTGGTGTGCCTTTTCACCACATACACACACACACGTGTTTGGAACAAATTCTGGTGTGCCTTTCCATAACACACACTCATGCATACATGTGTTCGGAAACAATTTTCTTTTAACCTAATCCCTGAACTGACAAGCATACATGAACACAGGCACAAGCAAAGCACGCAACACACACACACACACACAAACTCAATATATAGCGTACACACTGCTTAGCATCTGGCTTCCCCGCGAGCAAGCCTAGTCGTAATCTACTGTAACACACACACTGACCTTAATACCAACATTTTAATCAGCAGAGCATAAGGACACACACACACACACACACACACACACAGTTGGCACCGGGACCCGTTCCTGCACAGCAATCTGCCCAGACAGACATGATCGCTGGACGAGGACCCCTTCTCACCAGATCAGTTCATGGCACACACACACACTCACACTGCTCAAGACCAGAGTCAGTAAAATGACAGGGATAAGCCCTGTCCCACAACAAACAGGAAGGGTGGCATTAACGTTCGCGCTGCACTCAGGGGGGACACCGTCCCATTAAGGTGTCATTGGACTAAAGGGAGGAACAGGGGGAGAGGGGAACAGGTGAAGATTTCGGCCAAGCGCAGCTTTAACCTTTTGGGTGCCACTGTGTGCGTGTGTGTGTGTGTGTGTTTGTTTGTGCGTGTGTGTTTGTGCGTGCATGTTCTCTGGAGAAGTGAGTCATAGTTATGATCATGAGTTACTGTTCCAGCTGGTGCCTACAACACACACACACACACACACACAGGTTCCCATCCATAGTACCTAATATAGACATCTAACACGGACACAAACCACCAACCCATCGCTGTGCATTTACACCTACAAACATGAATACTCAACATACTGTGTATATTAAAGGCAACCATGACACAAAACAACCACTTCAATAACATAGAGTGGTTGTATTTGTTTATGTGAATTGGGGTGTGTTTACATGCAGTTGGCCACAGAAAAAAGCATTACGGTAGATTAGAAGCCACTTCGCCTTTGCACACACACACCCTACTGAGACTACTGCCCGCTCCCCACTGCGGATGAGGCACACATTCCAATTTCATATGCACAAGTGTGTGTGTGTGTGTGTGTGTGTGTTATTTCTGCCGTATGGTTTATTTTGCCAGTGTGAGCTGCTGCCTATACAGGTGGTGCCCGCGAGTGTGTGTGTGTGTGTGTGTGTGTGTGTGTGAGAGAGCGTGTGTGTGTGTGTGTGAGAGTGTGCGAGAGAGTGTGTGCGTGTGTGTCTCTGCGGGGCCTAAGTCAGTCATCGGACCACAGCGGAGCCGGCCAAATCCAGCTGTGGAAAATCCCGTACGAGCACATCCGGCCCTTCCGCGACACTGCCACCCAACATAGCCGCCCGCCCCAGACACAACTGACCCCGACGGAGCAGAGGGGAAGGATGACTGGGGAGGGAGGGAGGGATGGAGGGATGGAGGAAGGAGAGAGGGATGGAGGGAGGGAGGGAGGGAGGGAAGGAGAGAGGGAGGAAGGAAGACGACAGACAGACAGAAAAAGAAAAGCAACACTAAGCAGGGCACAAACATGTTCCGAATTCCACAGAGGCAAATTTGATAGCGTAGTAAAATGACTTAGAAGGGGGGTGGGGGGGGGGGGGGGTTGGACCAAGAGACTTTATTCACTAATACGCGTACCGTATACAATCTCTGTAAGTATTAAATATTTATTGGGGCAAACAGTGCTGTCAGATGGGAGCCAGACGGAGCATAATGGTGACCTACTAAAACGCATGTTTGCAGGAAGTGCAGGCATTTAAATTTGAGAGGCAGCCCAACACTGACTACTCCACTGCAACGCTCCCCTGCTCTATAGGCCTCGTTATTTTCACAGAGCTACATGTACGACTCCATGGCGCTACAATATAGAGAGCCACAGTTGACTCATTAGGCCATCCTTAAAAATATTTTCGTTTGCCGTAACCCGACCGACCCGGTCAATTTAGAACCGACCCAAATATTTATTTTTTTCCCCTTTTAGTCCGACCGACTTGCGGGTTGTAAATCTTATGCTAATACCGACCGATTGTTTTTTTTTTACTCTAAACAACCAATACAAATGCAATAAAATAATAGTTCTTTAGTAGGCCCAAGTATTGTGAATATAAATTACCTACATACATACACCAAAAAAAACCTGTGGCGCCATCTCTACACCATTGGTTTTACGATGTCACCGTTTCATTCACACAAACTGATAACGCTGTTACGAAGTTCTGGAAGAACTGTGGCCAGATCTTTTCTCATCCCTTCTCCCCTAGTCTAGCGGTGACCGTGTCGGAGTATTGAAATTGGTTGTGGTCTATTCAGCATTTCTCAAAATATGGGTCCGCAACATGGAGACTGCTGGTCCATGGAGTCGTGGAGGAAATTAGGCCCGGTGCTTCATCTGATAATTTGCTAGTTGATCAAGAAACCGCTGATCGACGAAAAAAGAAACAAACGCTTTGCTATCGATGTCATTAAACATGGAGCCCTACAATTAAGTGGTGGTATGAGCATTCATTCAATGAAACTAATCGATAACGTTTGTATCAAAGCTCTCGCTTCAACCTGTTGGAAGGCTATTTATTTATTTAACGAAACTTAATAGAACGACGTTGTTTTTTTGGAACGCCCTTAGAAACAGAGCAGAGACTGTATAATACACTGTATAGCATTGAGTATTGTATAGTCAAATTTCAATATAACGTGGCCAAGAGCTATTGTAGCCTTCTTTCTGGGTACATGTAGATGAGCCTATGACCCAAAAGTCTGCCATGACCGGGCCTCAGGTCAAAGAAGTTTGAAAAGGCTGGTCTATATAACCTGCATCAGAATGGGGTTTGCAATGGTGCCTGAAGGCACGGGTTGAAGACCCAGTCAGTTACGATCACGATATGCACATTTTGTAAATTCATTCCTAGGTAATCACCATGACCAAAATTGAACTTTTTTTTTTAGAATCTTGAAAAAAAAAAAATATTGACCTACCTACCAACCCATTTTTTATTTTTTTTGGCTGTTACTGCAAACAAAAATATTTTTAAGGATGGCCTTACTACTGCACAAGACAAACTTGAACACACACACACATACAAGACATGCACACACAGCAAGACACACACACACACGCACGTGCACATACACACACATACACATCCTTGCAGCACACACAATAACACACACACGCAGAGAGGGAGGGAGAGAGAGAGCAAACAAGTGAACGCGTTTTCCTTGTCAGCACTGTACAGGAACCCTATGGAGGTTTGCAAATGAAGGATGCACATATAGACTAAATGTTTTGGTTAAAGTGACAGAGGTAGGTATTGGTGAGGTGAGCATCAGACAGGGAGAGGAAGACACAGACTACTGACTCCACACAGCACCACTCAGTGTGTGTGTGTGTGTGTGTGTCCTACCTCACTTCACCTCTATGACTATTTCGTTCAACATTGTAAGTGTGTGACAATGGTCAGAATGTTCCTCAGTAAGAATAAAAATGTGTCTGTGCCATGTATTATCTATGTTTCATAATGTCTCTTGTACCTCAGTAATTGCTGCTGTTCAACTAGGCCCTCTGGGGCATCAAGATTCCCCCATTCTTTTCAATGGGAATTTTAAAGAAAAAACAGGTTTTCTGCTAAAAAATTAAACAGTTACTCATTTAGAAATGTTATCACACATTTTTTCACTTCTTTTGGTGTAACAAATGAAATCGCACCATTGAAATTTGGCCACCTTGGGTGGTACTGATATCTGGTCTGGCCCCTTAGACTAAACAGACCCTCTGTGGTAGTCAGACCTACTCCCTGGCGTGAAATCGCTCACAGTGCTAAAGCATCCAGCCTATCTTCTCCACAGATGGAAAACCAACACTGAATGTCACGCCTGAGCCGTTACTTCCACATGAGCGTGGATGTAGGTCACATGGGCTATGGGCCATGCCTACCTGACACCATTAGCCTGCTACATTCGGGGGGGGAGGAGAGGAGAGGCATGATGTGAGATGACAAGAGACCCCCTCGGGCTGCACGCTCCACCACACACACTAGAATAATCTATGAACTGCTGCTTATGGTGCCCCCGACACAACACACCACACCACACCACACCACACCAAGCACAGAGATGCACTGAAGAGGATACAACATGGAAACCTCCCTCTTCCTGACCTACAGAGCCACATGCGACGTCACGCCGCCTCCGAAAATGCCTTCAAAACCCGTGTCCTAAACTATGGCTGTGAAAGACCACATGAACGTCTCAATCTATTTTAAATAATCAAAATAATTATAGTTATTATATTAGTCACTATGCATTTTAAGGCCTAGAGAGCATAGCATTGCGACTTGTTATTCTATTTTAAGAGAGGCCATGAGAAACAGCCAGTGAACTTGAGAAAGACACCCATGTGCGTCCACACACATGTCTGACACGTCTTTAGGGGCGAAACGCTGAAGTGAAGGACTTTCAGCGCAAGACCCCTGTGGAAGGCTAGTAGTCAACATTGCCGAGTTGGAGGGCAGCAGTCACACGGCACTAGCGGTGACGGCAGCCCAGCGCTGGCTAACTCACGAGTCCCCTTCAGGGTGCACGCGGAGCCTCCATCTGGGCCTTGACCGTTTCACAGCAGCGACTACTGACCTCACACTGGAAAATGCAATTTCACATTCTGGTTCCTGGTATTTTTAACTGTAGCGGTTCAGATGCCTTCTCCAGTTCGCCTGCACTATGCAAATGGAGCACAATAACCATCACTCGGCTTGTGCCTAAATTTAGGGGGCTACTTCACTGACCACAGCGATGGTTAACCAGAATAATGAAGGGGTTCAGCGTAGCTTGCTGTGCATAGAAGATCCGTCTCTCTCTGTCTCTCTCTCTCTGTCTCTCTCTCTCTGTCTCTCTCTGTCTCTCTCTCTCTCTCTCTCTGTCTCTCTCTCTCTCTCTCTCTCTCTCTCTCTCTCTCTCTCTCTCTCTCATAAAACATCAATTGAGAAATGCAGCAATATGGGAGATATAAAAAATTTGTGACTACTTAAACAAAACTTGAAAGCATGCGTGCGTCGCTTGCTAGCACATTAACAAGCTAATCTTTCATGAATCTCACACCCTCTTGTCTTTACTACTTCTAGGATGCCTCAGGAATGTGCGGAATGTGGAAGCTGCTAATGAGGAAGAGTAACATTTACACTCCACACACTCAGCGCGGTTAACAGTAAACGCAAGCGGCTCAGTGATAAATCCTTCCTGCTCGAGTGAGCGCTGCATCAGCCTGTGCTGCTCTGCTGGGAAATTAGCACTGTAAGAAACATGTCAACTTAATTAGGCTTCATAAGTCTATGCATTTGGACACAGTTAAGTCTGTGCATTTAAGATAATAACTAATATCACAAGATTTATTATGCAAACCTTTGTCCTAGTTTTCTTTTTTTTGCAAATTTAAAGTTTAGTTGGCTTTAAAGTTCAGAAAGAATGAATGAATTTTAGGTAGCTTCGTCTGTTCCTTGATACATAATCCCTGAGAGTTACATGAAGTCTTTAAGTCAACACAATTACCACACTTAAGAGTAGAGGTGATTTTGTGTTTGCCTCTAAATGAGAGGGGCCATGTGTGTGAGGTGGTCAGTTTGACATGGGTCAGGGGTCAACTCCACCGCAGCAGATGGAGCCCGCAAGCACAAGTCATTATAACACACTAGACCTGCCACAGCGCACACACACACACACACAGGATCTGACTGCAAATGCAAATCATGGGGTTACTACACCTACGGAAACAGCTGCACTACGACAGATCTACATACAAGCGTACACACATGACTGAGCACAGACATGACCGTTACCCTCATGTTTGGAGCCATTGACACTCTCGCTGCTGGACTGGGAAAATCCTAGGCCGGACCTCTTCTTGCGGAGTCCACGGTTGCTGGGACTGCTGACGGGCGTGGAGGTGGTGGCCCCTAGTCCGCAGTCGCGCTTGGAGAAGATCCCGCTGAAGAAGCGGATGAGACGGCGCTCCTGGCTGCCCCCGTGCCCTCCCGCCGAACGCAGGAACCCCTCCTTCTCCCCCAGCGGACGGTCCGACAGACGCAGCAGGTCACTGTTATCGAGCGTGCGGTTCTTGCCCTTGGCACGCTCCCGTCGGCTCAGGCCCGCCGCGGGGTCCGACTTTCTGAGGATGTCGTCCATATCCAACGTTTGGTCCTTATCGGCCAACTCCAGGTCACGTCCAATGTCCTCGTGAAAGGCTGGATTTTGGAGCACCACCGCAGAGGGCGTTTTGGCATCCTCGCCGCGGCCGATGCAGCCAGAGCTGCTGTGGTGCTTTTCTTTGGACAGCGCGCGGAGGCGCAGCAACTCCCCTCCGGTCCAGTGTCGGAAACTGAAGCTGCGCCGGAGCAGGCTGGGGTGCCGTTTGGCCTGAGGGGTGTGTGGAGGGTGCTTGGACGATTTAGCGCTGCCTTTACCTCCTTCGTCTGTGGATTTGCTGCCTGAGGAGGAGGAGGAAGGTTTCAGCTCCTCGTCTCTCTGAGGCTCGTGGGCTGCGATGTAGTACTGCTCTTCTGTGCTCTTAGACATTTTCAGGTTTCCCTGTTTCTTGGTTGACACAGTGCCTCCGTTGGCTGCATCTACTTTGCTGGTTTCTGTGGTGGTGCGCAAGTCTCCCTTAAGTCTGTCCATTCCCACCATTTCCTGTGTTGCATACCCCTCCTGTCCATTTCTGCTGTGAACATCTCCCTCTGCAGAGGCCCCCTGCTTGAGTTTGCCTGCTGCTGCTGCTGCTGCCAGAGCTGAAGTCCCTGTTTCCTTTTCATTTATTTCCAGCGAGCGGTCTTGGTTCAAGTGCTGTGCTTTCCGAGATATTTTGAGCCTTCCAATCTCCAACTGCCCTGTGCTGAATGTCCTGAAGTTGCGCATGTGGCCGTGTGAGCTGAAATCATCGTTTTCATCCTCCACCTCTTTCAGCTCCTCCAGGAAACAGCTCCTCTGGACGTCCACGGAGCCCTCGCGCCGGTAAGCCCCCACTTTGGGGTTTTCTAGGCGCCGGTGTGCTGTGCCCCCATCCCCATTCCCTGTTCCGTCATTCAAGCTTTCTTTTTTCACTAAAGTGAGAGAGATCCGGTAAACAGTTTTCCTCTGTGGCGTTCCCCGCTCCATCCTGTCACTATAATTACCATCCAAAAGGTGCATTCTTATCCAGCGCTGTTCAAATTAATATAAACAAGTCGCGCTGGGTTTGTAAAGGACATGTGATCACCTTAAGTTTGATAACGGCAAATTAATTACGACGTGCATATCAAGTGACAGCAAAAAATCGCCACCAAAAATATATAAATAGACAATGACTTACAAACTCATCAACAATGTGCAAATAAGCTGAGTGCAAAATTATTTTTGCGCATTTTCTTTCCTAACCATTAGCATCTATTTTCATTATGTTCGACTTACTGGTGCCACTAAAATCTTTGCGATGTTTACAACACACAGTCCCATCACAAAAGTTGGTACTATCCAGTGAAAATGGATCCAGAATCCTGAGGAAACAGAGCTTTCTATCCGTTTGGTGAAATAGAAAGTCCCGGCTAGAATAAAAACGTCTCCTGAAAAAATATTATTGTAGTGTGCGTCTGCTCTCCGCTATTGTGCCCATGCATCCCCGTCGCGTCGGCAGCTTGTTCGTTAGATCTGATTAACTACTTTTCTTTTCATTGCCGTATGGCCGATTGTGATTCAAATACAAGGACACACGACCAGAATTGCGCTTCACGGTTTCCTGAACAATGGCTCCGTCAACGAGAGGAGAAAAAAAGCCACGGGTCCATAGCCTCCTACCCTACCGTGACTGTTCCTCTCGTCGCACAGAAGAGACACGACCATACAGCAGAAATGAGGTGGGGTGAAAACACGGAGCGGAGTTCATCTTACGGAGGGGGACAAGACAACATTTCATGCCGCTTGCATCATAGACTGCGTTTTACGCATTGTGGTCAATCTCAACACAACGTTACTGCACTTATGACTGAACATTCTGCAATTTGCAATAACAACAGGAGCGTTTCGAAACATACATAAATGTATTTCAGCTACACTTCGCCTTATACAATATGACAATGCTATTCAGACGCAGTGAACAATGAATAACAATTGTTACAACCCCAATTGAAGCCCAAGCTAAACGCAATTCTACGAGATCTGTGAAGCTTGAGCACAATATTACGCATAGCCCATCTTCCTTTTCGCTTTAATTTCACTGTGTAGGCTAACAATGGCGTCGGGACACAAGGGGGAATCAAGGAGAGCCGGCGCACACATGAGAGCTCCGATCCACAAGATCGCATTTTCCAGGATGTTGGCGGGGGGTTGTGTTTGCCTTTTCTCCCTGTCCATCAAAGGCTCTGAAGCTCAGAGGACAAGAATATACGGTGCACCTATCGCACTGTCCCGGGTTCTCAATAAAGTGGAAAACGGTGCCTTCTGACACGTGAATTGGACACCAAATATGTCATGTTTCTTTATATCTGAATTATGTTGCAATTTTCCAATAGAAACGTCTAAAAAATAGTTTTTTTTTCCGGTATGAACCTCCAATGAAAACGGTTCACCTGGAGAAAAGAAAGCAGCGCAGAGCTTCGTCTTAACGTATTACACAACACCACTAGGCTAAGCTCAGAGATTAAACCACTCTAACACATCTCTGCAGCAGACACGGAATCACACACTCGGAGTATTCCTTTCCTTCTCTCCAGCCGGTTTCCTCAACCGTTCCCTGTGGCCATGGTGCAGCTGGGTGGTTGACGGACATGACCTCCTTTATCTCCCCCTCTGCTTTTCTCTCCAGTGCAAGTTCTGCTCAGCTTAAGGCTTATTAAGATGACACACTAAAGCCCATGCACCCACTCCTTTCCTTACTTCTCTTATTAACCATCCACAATAGAAAACCAATCTTTCCAGTTGATGTCCTCACCTTGCCAAGCCCATTAGTTATCTTGTTATATTCACTCCACTCCCTCTTTCACTGTCCCCATCTCTGTTCTCTCTAGGCCTCAGTTAGTCATCCAGTAAGGAGATGATACAAGGGGCAACTTTTTTAGAAATGTTGCTGGGCAACCACATTCACATTCACTGTGTTCTGATTGGATGATCATGAGCATTTGTCTAATTGATGATTAAAGTTCTACGGAACAAAAAATGATGATCAACATCAATGGGAATGTGCCACAACAATATTCAGGAACATTGCCTAACGACATCGCTCAAATAGTTGCCTTGTGCATCATCAGTTCTAGTCTGTGTGGCCTCACTGACGTGTATACTAAGGCACTATCTGCTGAGAGTAACATTATCCACTAGGCATGTTTTAACTGACTAACCATGATGTGAGATTAAAGGCTTTTTAAACATATAACCCTTGTCGTGTGCCCCTCTGATTTCTGAAAAAAAAAGTAAACTGAAAAGCACCAGAGAGACATCCAGCTTTACAGGCAGGCTACACCAGGCATGTAACTGACGTTTTCCATTCACGTAGCGTAAAAATAGTTCTTGTAAGACTGGTGTAGCCAGTTCCATTGATCATAGAGGAAGCTAACTGATGCAGCATACAGTACGCTCTGCAAACGGAACACTAGACTTGCACGCCGGGTGTAACTTGCCTGTTAGTCCCCAATTATTTGTGGCTGAATATCCACTAGACACATTGGAAATTACAGCAGCACCTCAAATATCTACACAGTTACACATGCATTCTAATAGTCAGAAACTAATTAAAGCTTTGCTTTCTTCAAAATCCAAGCATGACCCAAAGCTGTGAAGATCCACTGGCATGGACCAAGCATACATTTCACTGGCTAGCACCCAAAGCGTTCAATTAGTCCTTATCTGGAAAATACAGTTGAGATCAGCAGTCTCACACAGGAACAGTAGGAACACGTTCTCCGAGAGAAGCACACACACAGGCTTGCCGAGATAATACACACATCGCCTGATTCCATATCATATCATTCTCTGGACCAGTATCCACCCGTCTCCATCATTCATGGTCTTAGAGGACAAAGGAATCTCAAAATTCCAAAAAATTAGACCATGAAAGCTGCTTAAATTAAATCATGTTTGCAGTGTTCCAACAGTGATAAGTTTCGGGGAGGGTAATGAATCCATTTGTTTTCAAGAAAGGCACCGTGACTGTGTGGTTTGCGTGCCTGCAGCTTTGTCATATTGTCAACATAAGACTGCCACAGATAGGGTCTCAGTTGAGATTACGGAGTCTACACATAACGGCAGGGTATGTTATTATTCCTATGCCATGAACCCTCAGTTTTTTCTGCAAACAACGTGATGTCAGGTGGACTAGAGAAGATGCTTTAAAACAAGTAGTAATTTTGACATTAATCATTGGGAGATGAGGGCTTTCATCTAATTTTGACATACTGAAAGTTCAGCTAAAATAAAAGTGGTTAAAATGGGAGAAATCCTATGGGTGTTGGAATCAATGAATCTATCCATCAATCTATCAATCTATCTCTGTCTTTTATGTCTCATCTTTATGTTGGAACTTACCCACCCATCTATCTATCTATCTATCTATCTATCTATCTATCTATCTTTCTATCTTTCTATCTATCTATCATATAACTATGACTGCAGAAGCTGCAGTCCTTGTGTGAACTCGCCATCAGCACTGTAGACTGAGGCCGTGTAGTCAGCACTGTGGCTGTTGAGCACAGGAAGTGTTCAGAGCACAGGAAGCACTTTAGATCCAGACTAATTGATTCAGCTCTGACCTCCTGAATCATGGGTCTTTATTTGTGTAAATGGCCCTTCATCAAGTAGAAATGGTGGCATGTAGTCACGCTCCCAAAATCTAGGTTTCTGCCATACTGTTACTGTTTCCTAATTATTGCTACACTAACGCTTGATTTCTCTCAGGGGGATCATTGTGCAGGTCGTGTGCAATCACACACCAATTCATATTAGTGATGCACTGAAAGATTGATAAGACTGGTTACAGAACACAAAACTGCACTTTCATCCATCCTTGTTCAGTGCTGGGTTTGTAATAGAGATGCATCCAGTTTAACAAAGCACAGGATCAGCATGTCATTGGCATTGGCTGATAACATCTAAAGAATGAGCCAGCAAATTAGCATTAAAGCGATTTTAATGTTTCTGTTGATTTGCCAATCCC
Organism: Alosa alosa; assembly: GCF_017589495.1. NCBI lineage: Eukaryota > Metazoa > Chordata > Actinopteri > Clupeiformes > Clupeidae > Alosa > Alosa alosa. The sequence goes on along the minus strand of NC_063211.1, from coordinate 4,543,684 downwards.
ATGTTAATTATGCATGTGATGCTTAAGCATTTTAAAGAATCCAAAAACTGAAAGCAATGATGGTATTTTCAATGACTGAAGTAGTACTGTACGCCAAGTCATATCAGGACGGTCACAGGCACACTCCAACACCACAAATTCAATTTGTAATGGGGAAAAAGATCAATCAGCCATTATGAGGTGGGAAAATACTGTATATTGGCAAAAATGCAATATCTGTTATTTTTAATCCTGTTTTCTAATGTCAATGACACTTTGGTTCCCACCTACCTGCAAAAACTGAAGTAGCAAATGCAGTAATGATTGGACAGAGTTTATGTAGACATCACTGGTACAGCTGAAGCAGGGCCTCAGAGTCTGCTCTATTAGAGGGCCTATTACCTGCAGTGTCACTCAAGAGACAAGAGAGGGGGCTAGTGAGACCAAAAAACTAAAGACCTCTCCAAAGAAGAGATGGAGAATCCAGAGGAGAGGAGTGAGATACCGACTACTAGGGACCAACTTATTCTACCGCTCTCTTTCGTGCTTGCTGCCAGTCATGAAGACTGCGTCAGGAAATCTTAAAAAGTGAGATAGAGGTTGTGCGGATAATTAACAGTGCTTAAACGAGATAAGCAAACCACCCGAGGCTTAACGAACTGGCACTAGTAAGTAAACAGACAGG
>NC_063211.1:4533020-4540520 GCF_017589495.1 Alosa alosa | reverse complement strand
TAGCTTTTTAGAGTGCCGAACTGGACTGAACTTGCAGCTATTTTACTGCACAGACGTGTTTCTGCGTAATGGCTTCTTAATGCGTAAGTGCAGCCTTTCCTCCCCTCTTATACAACACTGTTTTCACTCAGGCACTGATTGAACTCCGGACATGTTCTTCTAGGCTGGGTATCAAATGCAGTGGACTGTATGTGTAAACACGAATGTCCGAGTTATTTACCACGAGCATCCATCACCCTGGCCGGCCGTGCCTGACTCTACAAAACTGCTTTACCAGCACCTCTAAGACTACGACTCAGACTTTTAAAGAAAATATATAACATACAGTATACAGTCTGCCCAGTGAATAGGATTCATTATTCCATTAGCCTCTAGCTTCTCTAATGACATTAATGCCTTTAATACCGATTGCGACTTGTGTCTGCAGGCCAATGAGGATTGGCTATGGAATAAGAGAATGAAAACAGTGAACTCCGCCACAAGGGGAACAATCCAACTTGCTGACCTGAGTTACTGAAGGTAACCATTAAAGACAGATTAATACGCTTACTGGTGCATTGCACACAAGCGCAGTGGTTTGTAAACAAGACTTAATAAGGAAGCTGAAAGCGCTCTGAGAGTCATGCAGACGTGCCGCACTGTTCTTGCTGCAAAGACTGTTCCTCAAAATGATGTTGCCATCTAGCTGTCAATTAGCAGAACCGTTCATGTCCCCAATATCACCCCAACACAACACATTCTGATTGCACTGAATGAAAAACACAAGGCCATTCTCCTACTGGTGGTTTCAACTGGTGAGATGACACCATCAGACTACCAGCAATTTGCCACTTTTTGAGGATTACTTTTATCAGGCAGCTACTTTTGGTAATTTTGGTATCACCGTCATCTTCAAATTCATTTTGATGGTATATGCTATATGTAAATCTATGTAAACACCACCCATCCAGGATATGCACTATGCAGTTCTGTGTTCCAGGCCGGAACACATTGCAACAACGAAAGAAAATGTTTCACACCACGAAATTGCTGACTATCGCCAAAAGATACAAGTTTGCAGGTTGGCAAGCTTCTAGCAATGCCAGGATCTGGGTGGTGTTTGCAAGACTTTGTTGTATGCTAGCTTGCTAGTTTGAGGCCAGTTTTAGACTTCTTTAGTCTTCTTTAATCAAATCTCTAAAAAAAAAATAAAAAAAATAGGTCTATAGGTCTATATCTTTCAACACAACTAATGAATCAAACTGAATGCCGTCCAACTTTTGGGGCGTGTAGACCTTCACAGCTGCCAGTAGATGCTAAGGTGTCGGTCAACACTACTGTGCTCACCCACTGAAGCTGAACATCAAAACAAATGAGCCACCTGTAACTTAACACTAACAGACAATACTGTTACTGTTTCCATATTAGTTTGTCTTCACTCATGTAAACATGAGCACACATGTAGACAACAGTACACAGTAGCTCTAGCTGTACATTTGACCAGAAATGCAGCCATCTGTAGATTTGGGTTGAACATTTAATAGCCTTTTGAGTTAAACATGTAATTTTTTTATTTTTTACTTTTTGATAATCGATAGGGTTTACCAGGGTGCATGTTTTTTTTTTTTATGTACTGTAGACGGGAAATGCACTAATAAAACCATTTCAGATAGCCTGGGTGGAAGGTTAAAGATCTGGATACGTGCATTGACATCTATGTATTAGCAAAGGGTGGGTACGATGTGAATGTGCATTTGCCTTCGTGAACACAGTGTGCCGGAGATGGAGGAGGAATCAAATGCTTTCTCACTAGCACACATCTTGCTGTTTCCACTCATATGACTGCTCCACACATCTGAGTGAGGAAGGAATGAATAAATAAATAAATAAATAAATAAACATATAAATAAACAAATAAACATCATAAACAGCCCGCGTGTGTGACCCCTGTCTGCACAAAATGCACGAGACGGAAGATCTGAGACAGGCGATCACACTACACGTGAATATCACATTTATAGTAGTATAATAAGTATACATACTCTTTTGTATCCCGTGAGGGAAATTTGGTCTCTGCATTTATCCCAATCCGTGAATTAGTGAAACACACTCAGCACACAGTGAACACACAGTGAGGTGAAGCACACACTAATCCCGGCGCAGTGAGCTGCCTGCAACAACAGCGGCGCTCGGGGAGCAGTGAGGGGTTAGGTGCCTTGCTCAAGGGCACTTCAGCCGTGCCTACTGGTCGGGGTTCGAACCGGCAACCCTCCGGTTACAAGTCCGAAGCGCTAACCAGTAGGCCACGGCTGAGAGGCAGAAATTAGTCTCCCCGCTCATTATAGCAGTTTTTGTGTTAAATGTTGAATTAAAGGAGTTGTTTCCTTCTGTATTAGGCCATGTTTCATTCATCTTTTTTTTTTTTTTTTTTTTTAAATATACTAACGATGGCTTTGTGCTTTTATATACATGAACTCCTCCCCCTTTACTTAAAAACAAATCAATGTTACTTGGGACCGAATCAGGCATTTATCTTAAATCATGACCCACACTGGCAGGCGAGCATCCTGCTTTCTGTCCCTCTCTCCTTACAGATGACTGCGTCAGAGAGACCAATCTCAGTGCACACTCTCAGTGCACGCACACATGAAATGCAGCGCTGCGCTAGGCGGCACAGCACAGCTCAGCTGAGCCAGGCAGGGCTGATCTGCCTGTGAATATGCATAACTAATGCCAGCCAGGAGGAGCTTGACCTAGTTTCGCTGACTGTGTCCCACATACCCCCTCTGAGTCGGCCAACACACACACACATACATACATACATACATGCATGTGCCAGCGTGCACGCATATGCAGCCGGGAAGATGAGTGATGATGAATGTGTGTTTTTGGGTGCAGAGTCAGGAGTGTGTGTGTGTGTGTGTTGGGGCCAGAAAGAAGATGGCTTGAGATGATCAGATGTAATTTCTTAGCACTGAGCAGAGGCAGCATGGAGTAACATTGGCAGATCACTGTAGAAATGTGTGTGTGTGTGTGTGTGTGTGTGGGGGGGTGTACATTTTAGCTGAGTGGTGCACCATACGGCTTCACAATATGTCAACACACAGCACTATACCCATTGCACGACTCTGCTCACAATCCACATTCCTCTCCCATTCATACCTAACAGCACCAACAGCTGCCCTCTACTGGCCAGAATGAAACGCCACATGTAAGAACAGAAGATATCTCTTGTGTTTTGACAATGCCAGAAATAATGGCCTAACTTGGCTGTAAAGGTTTGCTTTCCCAAGGCCATAACATTCTGGCTACAAAAACATAACATTGTTTAGCTCTTTTCAGGACTCTGCTCCCATTTCTCAACTGAATAGAACAAATTCTCCCTTCTAAATTATGCTAACTACTATGTCAACACAAAACAGAAGAAATCTGCATTATGCATGTTATAATCCATCTTCTTGGCAGATGCCATGCCTCATGTACTCCAGTTTGTCCAGCAGAGGGCAGTGCACACAAAGGAATTCCACATGTGGATGAATGGATGCACTGATAACTGGAGAAGACTGACATCATTTTCTTCACAAAGCCTATCCCAAGCATATCGATTGCATCCTGTGCCCAGCCTGCCCCGATTCCACCCATCACACCCTTCAGCATGTGAGATCATTCAGGCTACAGAGCACAGTTCAGAAGATCACAATAAAGGCTCAGTCCCTGCCTCAGTCATTGCAAGTGCCTCTTGATTGATTAATCACCCACTATATGTGGATACTGTTTTTAGAATTGATTTAGATTAAGTGTTATTTAGTATAATTTGTATTTTAGTATATTTAGTATATTCTTTATTGCTTTGTTGTGTTTTTTATATTACATACTTTTAATTACTTTTTTCTGCTGTTAGTGAATGTGTGTGTGATGTCTGTATGCTACCGAGACCTTGAATTTCCCCTGGGGATCAATAAAGTATCTATCTATCTATCTATCTATCTATCTGTCTCCAGCAGCTGCCCCCCATAATACGATTCTGGGACCGCAACACATGGCTTCTCCAAAAACCAACACAACCACCATTGCGGATCAGGAGCCTCATCCATACCAGTGTCGACAGAACAAGGCAGAAATGTAATCGCAGTTTATGCATTTCTGCATACAAATGCGCAAATATGTTTCTTATACATTCTTTTACTTACATTATGCTCCTCCTAGTGTATAGCAGTGAAGGTAGTGTTAAGGAAGCACCCACAATTCACACAAGTTTCTGCACGTTTCCAAACAAATGTGGCGTATTCTCTCTCAGGTACTATACTGAAGGCAATGGAAAAGTTAAGAAAAAAATAAGATTTTGCTGTTGAAGATTATTACTCACCCACCAGCCAGCCACTGTCCAGACCACACACTTCACTTCCCATTGTGTTTGAAATAGATTGTCCTGGTGAGTGTCTTCAGTTCTGACTAAATCTGGCTACTTAATTCCCTCCTCAACTCAGTTTTAACTTGGCCAATTTGGATAGAATATACCAACATAGAATATACCAACTGAACCTCCATAGAATATACCAACTGAACCTCCATAGCATATACCAACTGAACCTCCATAGAATATACCAACTGAACCTCCATAGCATATACCACCTGAACATCCATAGAATATACAAACTAAACATCCATAGAATATACAAACTAAACATCCATACAATATACCAACTGAACCTCCACAGAATATACCAACTGAACCTCCATATACCAACTGAACATCCATAGAATATACCAACTGAACCTCCATATACCAACTGAACATCCATAGAATATATCAACTGAACCTCTATATACCAACTGAACCTCCATATACCAACTTAACATCCATAGAATATACCAACTGAACCTCCATGTGTCTTCTGTACTATCATTTTGTTTTATGATCAAATTATCATGACATGGCAGCCCATAAACAACACCGTAAACATTACACCAATTATGATACTTTTTTTCCACCTCAAGTCATCTTATCTCCTATTCCTGCAGATTTTCAGTAGAAAGCTGCCAAGGACCATGTTCGATCACGTGGTGTTTTCATACACGAGGCCCCTGGTGAGAAAAGCACTGATGAGACTCAAGCAGGTCAGAAGCAGCAGGCCCAGAGCAAAATACCCCACACTGGGGCAAACAGGACTGCCCCCTGCCCGATAGCGAGTATGGAGTATGTGCCCATAACACTAGCACACTTCAGACTGATCCCCCTGCCAGATAGTGATTATGTGCCCATAACACCCATAACACTAGCACACTTCAGACTGCTCCCCCTGCCAGATAGTGAGTATGTGCCCATAACACCCATAACACTAGCACACTTCAGACTGCTCCCCCTGCCAGATAGTGAGTATGTGCCCATAACACCCATAACACTAGCACACTTCAGACTGCTCCCCCTGCCAGATGTGTGAGAAGCAGTTGGACGGGAGGGCATCCCTGACGATGACAACAACTACTCACTACGATGTGCTTGGGAAAACAGAGCAGGAAAACCGGTATTTTGCTGATCAAGCCACAGGTTTCCCTGGGGGAGAATTCCCATGCACTTATCTTGCAATATTACATCTTGGAATATTAACATGCGAAGCAAGCAGGTATTAGCGGCTACCTGTAAATTAATTTTATTCCAGTGTTTTCAACTGGAAGGTCCTAACTGGACGCAACATGACACTGTGCTGTGAGCTGGACTGGGCACTGTGCTGTGCTGTGCTGTGCTGTGCTGTGGACTGGGTGCTGTGCTGTGCAAATTCTCCAATTTAATTTGATATTAATTATTAAACAGAAAGATGTAGACTTCATCTTAATGTACAGTAGATATGTTACAGCAAAGTACAACAATAAAGTTGCCAATTCCAAATGAATCCATCTCCATTATAGTGCACAAATAATATAAAGTTTGGTAAATGCAAAAGTAAACAACTTCAAAATGTGATTTTATTTTCCAAAATCTATATTTTTTTATAGCTTTCTTTTTACATTATTGACTAATTAATATTAACATTATTGATATTAAAATGTTGTTCTGTTCAATACAGCCATATTTACTGGAATCAGGGTTCCTACTCTAAGTGAAGTGTAAAATTCCATGACTTTTCCCTGACAAAAAAAAAATGAAATTTCCATGACCTAGTTTATAATGAAGGGTACAAGATTTCAGAACAGTCGCATAGCGTTCAAGAATCTTTTACTTTTTTTTGTTTAGAGTGGGAGATGAATAAATGGGTGCTGAATGAACAAAGTTGGGCTAACCACAACTACTCAAGCAAGCAGTAAAGCTAATAACCAGATATACACCAATTCTGAATTCAAAATTCCCTTATATTCCATGACCTGTGGAATAGACTTTGAACAGAGCAGCGTCAGCAACCGCCATTCAGGTTGTTAAATCCACTCCTGTGTCACCGTTTCTACCACCTCACAGGCTCTACATTTTTCTCAGGCACACTTGGTCGCTTCTCAGCAGTCTCTGGGGTAACTATTTGGGCTGTAGTGAAGTGTGCACAGCTGTGAGCAGAGGGTTTCTTGGTGTTATATGTCCCCAACGTTGTCTTCAAGGCATGGATAAGGTTAGGGTTAGGTTTAGGATTAGGTGCCTTCAAGTCGACGGTGGCCGCGCTGCCTGGAAGACAACGATGGGGGCATAAAACACCATCGAGCATGGAGAGGCAGAGCAGCCTGCTGTATGGAGACTCTGGGGTAACCATGTCGGCTGTACTGAAGTGTGTGCAGCTGCTGGAGACTCTGGGGTAATTATGTGGGCTGTATTGAAGTGTGTGCAGCTGCTGGAGATTCTGGGGTAACTATGTGGGCTGTACTGAAGTGTGCGCAGCTGTATGGAGACTCTGGGGTAACTATGTGGGCTGTACTGAAGTGTGTGCAGCTGTATGGAGACTCTGGGGTAACTATGTGGGCTGTACTGAAGTGTGTGCAGCTGTATGGAGACTCTGGGGTAACTATGTGGGCTGTACTGAAGTGTGCGCAGCTATATGGAGACTCTGGGGTAACTATGTCGGCTGTACTGAAGTGTGTGCAGCTGCTGGAGACTCTGGGGTAACTATGTCGGCTGTACTGAAGTGTGTGCAGCTGCTGGAGACTCTGGGGTAACTATGTCGGCTGTACTGAGGTGTGTGCAGCTGTATGGAGACTCTGGGGTAACTATGTGGGCTGTACTGAAGTGTGTGCAGCTGTATGGAGACTCTGGGGTAACTATGTCGGCTGTACTGAGGTGTGTGCAGCTGTATGGAGACTCTGGGGTAACTATGTGGGCTGTACAGAAGTGTGCGCAGCTGCTGGAGAAGCAGAGCAGCCTGCTGCATGGAGACTCTGGGGTAACTATGTGGGCTGTACTGAAGTGTGTGCAGCTGTATGGAGACTCTGGCGTAACTATGTGGGCTGTACAGAAGTGTGCGCAGCTGTATGGAGAAGCAGAGCAGCCTGCTGCATGGAGACTGGAAGGCAGCAGATGAAAGCGAGGCGGTGGCCTAAATGCCA